>NC_056727.1:660220480-660385480 GCF_019279795.1 Protopterus annectens | reverse complement strand
GCACACATTATATATATATATATATGCTTATATGACCAAATGCTTTCTGAGGCTGTAAATAAGAGCAAATGATCATATGAGTGAATGTTATTTTCTATGGAATTTTTGCTTGCAGTCATTTGAATGGGATTGCAGTGCAGTGGGGTCAGGGAATTTGCCCTCACCCGACTGTTATTCGATCTCGGAGTTGGTATACATAATTACCAGGGTTGTAGAGGGTGCAGGAGGGGTTGCCCCCTGCAAAAAATATTACTTTTACTTTTTGTTGATTAGATCTTAAATGGTCATTGTTCATGTTTTCATATCCAATGTTTGATGAGACACGCACACACACACACACACACACACATCTGTTTGATATACAGCTCTAGATGTGTGTGTGTGTGTGTGTGTGTGTGTGTGTGTGTGTGTGTGTGTGTGTGTGTGTGTGTGTGTATATATTTGTATTATGTGTGATACACATACAACACATACTCACACAGACACGCGCGCGCACACACACACACACACACACACACACACACACACACACACACACACATACACATAAAATCACACACAATAAAGCCAATGTAGTTTTTTCCCATGAGTTCTGTTCTTACTTTTTATTACTTATTTTATATTTAAAATTAACAAATATATAAAATATTTCTTCTCCCTTACCAAAACAGGAATCAGTACATTTTGTGTAGCAGCAATTCCTGCCTTCAAAAAATAATAAAATAAGCTGGTAAAGCTTATCTCATTCTGTCATTCCAGTGTTCAGATATCTGCAAACATGTTTTTGTTTGGAGTAAAGTGTTACTGTCCAATACCTCTTTCACTTGCCACACCCCAGGACAATAAATTAGGTAGCCAATCCCTGCATGTAGCTGTATTTGGTATTCATTTATATAAGCTATTACTGATAAAAAGCAAGCAAATACCAAACTGCACCTCAGTTTATTCATTCATACTTTGTGTATGATGGGGTTATTGAAAGATATCCTTTGATTATTGCTTAGATTTCTTGCCCAGGACCTTCTAACGTGTACATTGCTGCAGTATTAAATTGGCTTCTATGGTTAAAAAGTTAATGACAGTAGCTGTATTTCTGATTATACAGTAACCAGACTGTATGCAGCATTGTCTCCAGTAGACTATTCTTCCACAGGGCCTCACATGGCACATACTTAGGCATGCAGTCATAGCTTTTCAAAGTCCACACAACAGCCATTGACTGAAAGAGTAAACACACACACACACACACACACACACACACACACACACACACACACACACACACACACACACACACACACACACACACACACACACACAAAACCTTTGTAAAACTAACAAGTTGGTCCATTGCTCCCCTGCAGTATTCACAGTTTTCCTCCAAAATCTGGGGTTTAACTGTGAAAAATATAGTCTCCTCCCCAACATTCTGGTGCAGTCTTTTGGGGAAAAGCAGAGGATAATTATCATTCAGTATTTAGAACACTTCCCTTGTCCTTTTTCTTAACCTACCAGTTTAATATTTACTATCATGCTGTCGGATGGCATTCTGTCGAACTGAAATAGTCAAAAGGCAAATTTCCCAGTTCTCAGAAGACCAAATCAAAAATGGTCAACACCACAACAGCAAGTGCTAGTGTGCATTTGCAAGTGCTAGTATGCGTTTGCTGTTGTGAGGTCAATGTTCTGCGTTGGATCGCACTACAGTGGGGATCGGGAAATGTACCCATTTCCTCACTATAGTGTGATCTCTGAGTTTGTATATATAATTAGCAGGGGGTGTGTCGACTTTGTCGAATTTGGACAACTCAACATTACCAGTTTTGGTGTTGTGGCTGTTTGGTGCTATGATTTTCAACATTTTGTTTCGATATCGTGACGACTCAATGGAAGTGTTGTCATGATTATGATAGTAAACCCAGTTTAATCCAGACAGTTAGTTCCTATCTTCCATGAAACACTGAAAAGGTGTGTCAAAAGCACATTTAAGTAAAAGGTGTGTCAATGGCAAATTTAAAGGTATATATTAGCCATGCTACTACGTACTTTCAGTAAGCCTGACAATATCTCCTCCTTACCTAGACAGGACCTCTCAAATACTACAATGACGTTAGCAACAAGAATAAACCCCAATCAGTTTGGCATTTTCATACTTCCCCTGACATTCTTTGTGAACGTGACATAGCACACTTAAATTCCTCTTTTAAGGGCAGCTACCTCATACCCAAAGATATATATCCTCTTTTCTCCAGAACAGGCTCCTCTCTTCAGATTTGGAGGCATTCTTTCACATCCTGTCCACTCCATAATCAGTAATCAGTCATTCCAGTGTCTGACAACCAACTTTTGTTACCCTTTCTGAACACATAACCAACCACATCTCTAGTAACTGGAGATGGGGCAATTCCATATCTGCTTCTTAAGAATACAGGTTTCCAAGCCACATGGAGATTTACACAAAGTCTGTTATGCCTGGGGGATCTAAAACAAGAAACGCTAAAGAACTTAGTATACCTGGAAGCCAGTAAGAAATTTGACATAGTCCCACATTGAGAGGTGGTATATAAACTGCAAGGGGGAGGGAGGTTGGAGCTGAAAAGGAGGCCACTGACAGAGGCTTGGTTGAAGAAGAGGTCACAGAAGGTGGTAACAATGTTTTCAGGAACTTAGAACTTTTCCACTGGAGTTCCATATAGGTCTGTACTTTTCAGTGAGTTTATTTCAGACATATCTTTGGACTTAGACAGTAAGACAATCTTCTTTATGGATGGCAAAAAGAAACTGAAGTGGATTATGAGGGGTGGAGCCTTAGAAAGGACTTGGAAAGGCTGGCTGAGAGACCCAAGAGGTGCCAACTGATGATAAGTGCATTCAGTTCATTTGTTCATTCTCTTCTAAAAAGATGCAATTCACATGTATATACAACATGTCACACCTTTCTAACAATTATTTTCTGGAAATGTTTCTACATTTACTAATGTACGGGCAAAGCCTTTTTCCATGGATCATCAATAAATATGGCAGCAGCCCCACTGACTGAATGTATTACATTACAATCCCAGTACAAGACCAAATGAAAGGAAAACATCCCTAAATGATAATTACTAGTCCTGTTCTTCAGGAAATCAGATTTGTCAATCCTTTAAAGTGTCCAGTCATATATCCAAAAATGTAAAGCCAGAACATTAGAACATTGACCCATCAGGCACTTCCCAGGATAATATTCATGCCCAGTGCTGCTATACCAGCTGAGTAGATACAGAATTTTCATCCGAGTCCTATTTGCCAGCAACTGTTTTCTGCCTTTGGCTTCAACACTCAAGCCTGTTGTATAGTTTTAAACAGCAGAGACAGAGAGAGAGAGAGAGAGAGAGAAGCTTGCCAGTTTAGTTTAGAAATGTAAAATGATTACAAAAAAATAACAAAATAAAACTAGGCAACTTATGACTCATCTTCCAAAGTCAAGCCACGCTAAACTAATGGAAGCCAAAGTTACCCTGCCTGTGTAATGGACTCTATACATATTTGTTATTCTGAAAGAAAATTTCTCTCATTCATAAGCTAAGTTGATGTGCCATGAATTAACATTTAAATTTTCCACTTGGTGCTGTGTGTTCTTTAATATTAACTAATTTAGATTTGTCCAGTGTGACTGCAGAATTTCCCACAATTCTCAAGGAATTCCAGAGTGAAACACATCCAGCCCCCCTTATCTTGTGCAACTTTTACTTTTCAAGTGCTTGTCGATCACAGTTTCATCTGTGAATGTACTGAGATCAGTCTTCTTATCCTGGATTCTTCTAGATTTGGTAACTTGCCCTTCTCTTCCCTTTGGAAATGATTAGCATTAATAGCATGCATTGCAGTAGTTCCCTAAATATCCCACTGCTTAGATTCACAGAACGATGCAGCGTATAATGTGCTTAAAGCATTTGCATTGATGAGACTGCGATACTTCTAAGATGTATCTGGTAACAAATGTTAAAGTACACAACATATGCAAGGAGCTGCACTGGGGGAAAGGTTATTCAAAGCCAGTTGTCCCAGTTATGTCCCTTGCAGTATTCAGAGGCAAAATATTTGTTTATCGCCTTATTACGGCAGTGTACTTGCTTAACACCTAATTTGCATAGACTAAGTTCAGAATGCCTTGAGCAAAGACTGTGTACACCACAGCTGTGACACCAATATCACAGCCTGAAAGTGCAAAAATGGTAAGGTAAGGCAAAAAAAATCTCTTGTGGCTTCCAAGAAAGAGTTTGTTCCTATCCACCAAAACAATTTAAAATATTGTAAGCATGTATACAGGATTGGTCCTGCTAAGCACATGTAAGAAGTACAGACTGCTCCACCCTATGGGATGTGGACAAAATCTAATCACTGCTATTAGAGAAACATAAACAAGAAAATGAATGTATTAATTAAACAACTGTTTCTTTTTCCTCTCCCATATGCTACAGAATGCCAGAGTAATCCTACCCATAACTAGGATGAAAGCTAGATGGTACCGGATAAGAATACATTAAAGGGGAAATGCATTGGTGTGTGACAAAAGCTGATGTCGGAAAAGATGGGCCTCTCTACTCCTGTGCTGAGCATCATGACTGGAGCTCCTACATACTCCATGTCAGTGCTCTAAGATCCTGTGCCACTGTAAGTGCCATGACAGTATGAGACAGGGGCACATGCCCAAGTCCAAGACCACTGCAGAGACATCCACATTCTTCTTGAACTGTGCTACACTCACTCCTACACTTTGTAATATGGCATGTTTTGGGGGAGGATAAGTGATGGTTTTCTCACCACGCAGTCAAGTGTAGCAGTACTTTGTGGCACTATCTGGAATGCATGCACTTAGAGTATTCCATACAGTATTTGCAGCCAGACCTGTAACTTTCATCTGCCTCTGGCTATGCCTGAGGACTGGTCAGTGGAATCACCTTTGTCATGCACAGAGTACTAGTATCTCCATGACATGCTGAACATGTAGGCACTGACACACAGCTGACCTGCTGGTGTGCAGCAGTCATTATTTGGTAGCACGATACACTAAATGTCTTGCCAATACTTGTAACTGTACAGTGTACTAGAGTGACAGCTACTGTGTCTGTGGACAATGATACAAACTGCAGGTTATTCAGCCCAATAATTGCCAAGGTTTGACCTACTCTGAAGATTTGAAGCCCTTATACATTCATTCTTGTTATCTGTCTGCATTTCTTGGCATTGAATTTAAGACTGTGACTCAGGCAGCAGTAACTAGACTGTGTCAGGCCTTCTTGGAGGTTCCCTATTAAATCAGCGAACGCTTAAAATAGTGAACTCTGTTTAATTAAACCTTTTTAATCGAAATGGCGAAATCCCAAATGCATGGAACAGCAATTTTTTTCCCAGGGAAAAAAATCATTGGGCCATATCGGAACTTTGCCATTTCCTCCACTGTGGTGCGATCTCGGAGTTGGTATATTTAAGTAGGGGGTGTGGGAGCGAATCCCCACTTTATTTTGTGTTTGGGTTTTTTTTTTTTTTTTTTTTTTACAGAGCAGCAATTTTTTTTCCCTGGGGAAAAAAATCACTGTTCCGTTTGTTTGTCATTTTGGCGTTTTGATATTTTAAAGTTGATTATACAGCATTCGCTATTTTAAGCATTCACTGTTATAATATAGACCCTTCTTGGAGTATATTTGTGTCTTGAGGGGATTTAATTACTGCACCTAATATACAATCATCTACGAACTTTGTCAGCCAGAGGCCTTTCACATCAGTCTAGACTTCAGAAAAATAGATGCCAAACAGGAGTGGTCCTAGCTTTGGGTTCTAAGGCTCTCTGTTACTCACCAGCCTTTTAGTGGAAGTAGATTCCTGTATCTTAACTTCTTGGGTCTTGTCTGTGAGTCAGATGGCTATCCAGTGAATGATTGTGGAGTTAAGACCTAATTCAATGAACTTGTTTACAATGCCAGTGTGGAGTATTGTGTTGAATGCTTTGACCAGGTCATGGTAGACAGTGTGCACCATCGTGTTCTCATTCACTGCTTTGGTGAAATTCTCAAAGAAGTCCACCAAGATGAGTAGGTATGACCTGCCCTTAATGAAACCAAGCTGAGCTGGATCTAGTGTCTGTAGGTTTCCTATGTCATCATTTAACATGTCCATGATTATCCTTTCCAAGGCTTTACATATCAGACTAGTCAAACTTATGGATCGATAGTTCCCTGGGTGCATGGTTGGCCCACCCTTGTACACTGGAATAGCCATTACAGTACTCTATTCATTTGACACAAAGCCTGGTTGAGGGCTGTGGTTAAATACTGATTCTAGTGGGCCCAATAACTCATGCCTTAAGCAATTACAGAGGTATCCTGGGATATTACTGGGGCCCATCAATGCAGTGTTCTTGGCCTTGGAGAGTGCCTTGAGAAACTCTTTCCTGCTGGTAGTATAGACAAAGTTATGGATGTGGTTATTTCTTGAATGTTGTCTGAGGTCTGAGGGCTATCTGAGGTTGCAGACATAGCAGTAGAAACTTTGTGACTGTCCTTGACCTGGTAGGCTATTTTTACCTCAAATTTGACTTTGGTAAATTTGATAAGCCCCCTGAGTTGCTTATTTAGACAGTGGACCTGGGTCACTTCTGAAAAGAGATACTTGTGTATAGTGGGTCTATCTATTTAACAAATGTATAAAGTGCAACATGAGGGGGGGGGATAGATGATTGAGTTTAGAGGCAGGTGGTGTAAGTGGGTGGCTTGAAATGTTGCAGTTTTGGATGATTTTGTTATTGCTGTTGCTGATTCACAGCTTCCTTGCAGTCATTATGGGGTTGAGTAGCAAGTCTCATATCAGGTGTGCATAGTAATATTCTTTCCATGCATGCAGGTATTAAAATGCTGATGTGCTACATTCTATTATCATCAGGTGAGCGACTGTATGTGTGGGTGTGTGTGTGCATGTGTGGGTGTGTGTGTGTGTGTGTCTGTGTGTCTGTGTATGTGTGCGCGCAAGCGCATGTGTCTGTGTGTATACATCCACAAATCTGGAACATTATTTCTGAAGGAGGAGAACACTCTGTATATCTCTTTAGTCTGTTTAACATTAGTTATGTTAAACTCTGGTTTTTGACCATATACTATATCACACTGTTTTGCTTTCAGTAATATACTTCTCAGGTTGCTAACTAAATTGTCAATTTAATTAATTTGTTTTCCCTCTACAGCTAATCTTTTGCATTTATAGGTTGTACTTACAGGTTATGCTTTGCTAAATATAAATTTCTGTATAATGCTTGTTTTCCATGATATGTCTAGTAATAACATATTTTTGTCTCTTTTTCTCTCGCTCACTATTTCAGCTTTTTAACTTTTATCACATTTTTGGTGGAGACCACTGTACTAACATTTACCTTGATTCCAGATGCATTGTATAGCATTGTGTTCTGTATTGTGGTTTGCCTACGTACCTGATATGGACTGCCCAATGCATGATAGCATTCTAATGATTCAGAACTACATTTAGTTTGCTTCTAATATTTTCTCGTTTGCTGCTTGCAAATGTGATTTTCTTTTAATTTTTATTTGTTTACTGTAACTTCTGTCATTCTGATTTTTTAATGTATTTGTAGAGCTTTAATTTAGATTGGGAAAGTATTTCATGGGGTTTGAATGTATATTCTTTGGTTGCACTAAGCCCTCTCAGCCACCAGCCTCCCAAATACAACTGTTACCTGGAGTACATAAAGTCTTGAGCCACCACTACTCAACACAGCAGTAGTCACAGGTGAGCACACACAACATGAAAACTCAAATAAATGTTTACCTAAAAAGCAAGCATCTTTGCACTTCCAAATCCAACAAATACATTACTTGCTGCTTGTATGAAATGCCATGGCCTCAGAGTAAAAGTAATCCACCACCACTGCTGTGTTCAGTAAAATCAGGGTTCAAGTACTGAAAACAGGGACAAAAATGAGCATCCTGTTTGAAGCAAACACACATTGAATAAAAACAGCTTAGAATCCCTGAATCGAAATCATATTTTCTGCATGTGAAGTTTTTTTAGTGTGAAAGGAACTGAATTACTATCACTGCCCACATTGTTTATGTAGATAAGTGTGTGTGTGTTTTCCATCAGTAGTGTCGGGAATTCATTGACTTAGCATGGAGACATCTTAGAGATCAGAACTGTGTTTTTCAATGTCTTTTCAATGCTTTTCCAAGAATGCTTTGTAACATTTGACTTTCCTTATGAGACCAGTTAGAAAGAGCGAATGTCATCAGCAGTTTCAGTTGTGTTTACTTATCAAAATGTATACTTTCAACAAAACCATTAGAGAAAAACGAGAAAGAATGCATGTGAGCAGAGTTCGTTTTTTTCCTAGCATAAACTCATTTGATTTACGTCTTTCTAATGCTAATCGCAGTGCATAAACCAGTACTGCAAGTCACAGAATGTTAATCCAATACTAAGAATGTTAATCTAATATTAAGAATTTGACACTACAAAATAACTCACGTGTGCTAATTTCTTAGCAACAGTGCAACACTCAGTGGTGCAATCCTGCCTCGGCACAACAGAGTATACCTGCCCCTCTGGATTTGCTTAAATCAGACATGCTACATACTATTCATGACTATGCATCTTATACTGGTTTTGTAACTAACAGACATTAAAAATGAGCAGTTTTAAATATATTTCATCAGTATCATGGATTCATAACATGCTGCTCAACATTCACCTAACTGTGACTATGAAAAGTCTGTGTCACTCCTTCTGTGCGGAGTCTGCATGTCCTCCCTGCGTTCATGTCGGTTTTCTCTGGGTACTCCGGTTTCCTTCCATGTTACAAAGACATGCATCTGGAGCATTTCTCCCCGGGCCTCAACTGAAAATTGGCTTTGTTCCAAGTTGGACTTTCCCAGTTAACAAATAATACATCAAATAAATAAATAAAACACAATAAATGTAGTTAGTGGGAAAGAGAGAGAGAGAAAGACAGACTAAGAAAGACAGAGATATGTTTGAAAAAAATCATGTTGACATAGTGTTAGGTCACTATAGTGTTGAACAGTTTACCAGAAGAGAAATGGAAATGAGAAATAAAAAATGCATTTAAATCACAGTTTATACAAATATATTGCTACAACTTTCATTTTCTTTAAACTGAAATACATTTTAGCTTGTCCATGATTACATGACAGAGTAGCCGTGTGTTTCTTCCTGTCCTGTCCTATTTGTTGAGGATCAGGGACTGACATGACACTATGCCTGGTTGAACTGACATGAAACACTATGCTTGGTTGAACTGACATGACACACTAAGCTTGGTTGGGCAGGGAGGATAGGCATTGGGATTCGTAAACATAGTGTGCAGAGGTGTACAAGCCTTTAGCACAATGTGTAGTAAGCTGACATTCAGTACCATGATTCATAGATATTGACCATGGTGCAGAAACACTGTGAACAGTGAAATGTCTGAATTCATAAATGGTACACAGGTGGTTATAGTATACTATGTGTATTATACCCTCTTGTGCCACAGACATCCGTAACTGCTTGTTTTACTTCAGGCACAGAACTACATCACAGCAGTGCAGAGAATGGATAATTTAATAAGGTATGAGTCAGACAACACATAGCTTATTAACAATCAGTTCTCTGAGACACTGCGCATCTCCTTTATGCCTAAAGGCAGTTCATAAAGAATTTACATTAAAAAGGCATGATGGTAGAGCTGGGGACATTACTATAATATGGTAATGCGGTGATCTGTGCTGTGCAAGTACCTGCTGACAGGAGTTGAATAGCATAATGTGTGTGTGTGGGGGGGGGGGGGCCTGTATGGTAGTCGTGGCAGATTTGCCTGCACAAGAGGGAACTCTACTGCCAGTAGAGTTTTTCTTAATCTGAGTTAATTATTATTATTATTATTATTATTATTATTATTATTATTAGTTTACTTTACTGTTGATATTGCCACTTTTTATGGTGAGAAACTTCCACAGTAATGGTGATCACTGCACTCACAAACAGCACATCATCTGCTTAACATCTAGCTAGAATCCCATAAACTAAGTCGATGTGACCAGCATATACACAGGTGGACTATTAATTGTGAATAATTTGGAATCGTGTTGAGAGGTGATTTGTATGAGTGGTGTCTGGATAACATATGTGTGTCTTTATGAATTTCAATGGGCTTTGATACACAGTTAAAATGCATACCAGCCCTACTCCACGACAAACAATGTAGCAAGAATAACACCCTGTGAGCCTTTATGACAATTCATTAGTTCATTTGGTGAAGGGAAACATGGACCTTCCTTTGTTTTCATCGCCTAGTGTAATGTGCACCACCAAAGAGCAGCACTTACTGGGTGTATCAGAAGGTAACACTATAGACATACAACTGGTACAACTTGGTCCTGTAAGTGCCAAAGTTCATGGAGAAAAACATTACATACTAAGACTGAGGCAGTGCTTTGTAGTCAGGTACCAAATGTTATGGCTATTCTGCCACATTCTGTGATAAAAGATGATCAGCTGTTACAAGAGCAAAATTCAAAACCACGCAATTGGTGCTGAGACCAGTTCCAAAGAATGCCTGGCAGTGAGACAGGCGATAGAAGAGGTCATCCATTTAACTGCAGACAAAGCAAAAAACAGTTAAAGCCAACAACATAAGGGAGAGCAACATGTGAATATGAATAGTTATAAAATTATAGGCATTAGATTCCTTAAAGAGCACTACAGATGCGATGTTTGCTCTGAGAGTGTTGATGGAGAAGTACAGATAAGGTCAGAAGGAGTTGCATTGTGTCTTTGTGGATTTAGAGAAAGCATATGACAGGGTGCCTAGAGAGGAGATGTGGTATTGTATGAGGAAGTCGGGAGTGTCAGAGAAGTATGTAAGAGTGGTACAGGATATGTACGAGGGTAGTGTGACAGCGGTGAGGTCTGCGGTGGGAGTGACGGATGCATTTAAGGTGGAGGGGGGATTACATCAAGGATCAGCTCTGAGCCCTTTATTATTTGCAATGGTGATGGACAGGTTGACAGACGAGATCAGACAGGAGTCCCTGTGGACTATGATGTTTGCAGATGACATTGTGATCTGTAGTGAGAGTAGGGAACAGGTGGAGGAGACCCTGGAGAGGTGGAGATATGCTCTAGAGAGAAGAGGAATGAAGGTCAGCAGGACTAACACAGAATATATGTGTGTGAATGAGAGGGAGGACAGAGGAATGGTGTGGATGCAGGGAGTAGAGGTGGCAAAGGTGAATGAGTTTAAGTACTTGGGATCAACAGTTCAGAGTAATGGTGAGCGTGGAAGACAGGTGAAGAAGAGAATACAGGCAGGATGGAGTGGGTGAAGAAGAGTATCAGGAGTTATTTGTGACAGAGTACCAGTAAGAGTGAAAGGGAAGGTCTACAAGAGGGTAGGGAGACCAGCTATGTTATACGGGTTGGAGACAGTGGCATTGACAAAAAGGAAGGAGTCAGAGCTTGACGTGGCAGAGTTGAAGATGTTAAGATTTGCAGTGGGTGTGATGAGGATGGATAGGATTAGGAATAAGTATATTAGAGGGTCAGCCCAGGTTGGAAGGTTTGGAGACAAAGCCAGAGAGGCAAGATTATGTTGGTTTGGACATGTGCTGAGGAGGGATGCAGAGTATATTGGGAAAAAGATGCTAAGGATGAAGCTGCCAGGTAACAGGAAAAGAGGAAGGCCTAAGATAAGGTTTATGGATGTGGTGAGAGAGGACATGCAGGCGGTTGGTGTGACAGAGCAAGATGCAGAGGACAGGAAGAAATGGAAACAGTTGATCTGCTGTGGCGACCCCTAACGGAAGCAGCCGAAAGAAGAAGAAGATTCCTTACTCCTTACTCCTTACCTGCAGTTGAATGGTCCTTTATAACTTAAACATAGGATCATAGGTGAATACTAGTGTAACTGTCCTGTAAGACCATTTTAAGCCCAGCCAATAACCCAAGGTGAGAATCAAATCGTATATTTTGCCTATGAGGCAAAGGCTTTAACCATTATGCCAAGCCTCCCTATATTAGTAATGCCTGTGGGTGCAGCTGTCAACTTACAGGCTCATAGATTAGTGGTAGGCTAACTGCCCTTGTGCACCATTTTTAAGACTAGTCAATCACCCCATGTGAGAATCAAAGCCTCCACCTTGTGTTTGGAAGGTAAACATCTTAACCATTATACGAACCTCAGTCATGCTGCGTTAGCATTTCTGACATCAAGCTAGTAATTATTTACTTAAGAGGCACATAACAGATTATTCCATGCCTGGTGAAATGCAACTGCTGCTTTAGGGTCAGTCTGAATTTCATTGGCAAGCAAATACTAATTAGGAGACAATTCCCATCACGTCTATACCTGGAAAGAATATTGAATTATTTATTGCTGATCACTGCAAAAGTGAAGCTTCAGCTTTGCATTTGTTGGTCCCTGCTTGATAATATGTTACTGTTTACCAAAATTCCTTCCTAGAGTACTGTTGTCTTAAGTCACGAGATCTGCTTCATTATTTTGTGTGTGTTATGGCACATTTCTGACATTATAATGCCAGGGTTCTCCCAGATGTGTTCACTCCTCAAACTGCATATTGCAATGAGTTGGAGGAAACACCAAAGGCGACTGTTCCAGGACCTGCCACAGATAAGCCAGAGAGCACTATAGAAGGCACAAAGAAACATGAACAAGGAATGAAACTGATTTTTGCGTTGAAATATTCCTGATTCTTCACAAAGCTTTAACAGACATTTTGCATTAACTGAACTTTTGAAACAAGCGGGGAGATAAATATATTAACAAGGTGCTGTTCAAAACTTACAAGTGCTTTTTATTTTTTAGTATCAAGCTACATTTTCCCTTCTCTGCTTACTGCACAGGAAAAAGTTATATATTATAGGACTAAGCATTTGAGACAAATTGTGCAAACTAGAAGTTGGCAGTGTTTTTTTTCCAACTTATCCAGAACATCTAAAGCTAAAGATGCATTTTGATGACATTCTTGCAGAAATTGGACAGTTTGGGAAGTATCAGATGATACTGTTAGTCTGGACTGCAACCCCAAGTTTCTTCTCTGCATTTAATATGTTAGCAGCCATCTTCACTGGGGCTACACCTCAGTACAAGTGCCATCACATCTGGGAAAACAGTGACCTGGGACTATCTAACCTTACCACTGATCTGTTGCGGAACCTCAGCTTGAATCTGGATGCTTGCTCCACCTTTGACATTGGAAACCTACAACATTCAGGGCATACTGTTATGGATTTGGAAACCATTAGCAGAAACCTGACAAAAGTTACCTGTGCAAAGTGGGACTATGCCACCGATGTGTTTAAAAGTACTATAGTCACTGAGGTAAGATTCAATTTTTTGTCATTTTAATGCACATTATGACAAACTTTAATGACTTTATTTACAGATAAAAATATTTTTATTGATGTTTTGTACACAGTTCACATGTCAGTGCTTACTGACACCACTATATCTTGGCATTAATAAACCAAGAAGCCTTTGGCTAGGACTATTCTGAAAAGCATCACTATCTTCAAATAACAGAAACTTTGAGCAGCATATGAAACAGAGCCTGTTCAAAATGCATTTTCAGAAGCATCTTCCACCACTGTAATACGAATATAAAAAGATGCTTGTCTTTATTTTAAACTGGGGCTTAGGGGAGGACTAAGAATCTTCTCAAGTCTGAAACAACTGAAAGCTAACTATATTATACCATCTGTATACTCTTTCTGTTTTTGCTAAGATTACTGACTGCTAACCTGTCTTACCAATCAGCCTATCAGAAAGTTGATTTATACTTAGTATCCAAACTAAACTGAATACTAAGCCCATTAGTGTTTTGTGACTAAATAGTGTTTTTTTTCAATCAAAGAAAAATGTAATCAGAGAGCCCAACTATATATTTATGGCAGTTTATGGCAGTTGTAGTATGACCTCATATAAAAAGGAATGAGGGAGGGCTGTTCTATGATAAACTGTCATAATAAGGAAGGGTAACCAACTGACCACACTGGAGAGAGAAAAGTAATACCTATACACATGATGTGTGCAATATATGTAACACCAGAGTGTTTTTCAAAGCTGTGATAAATGTAGCTCTGAAGAGGGCAATATAACATGGAGGAATGTAGTCTGGCTGGTGAAAGCAGTAGAGTTCTGCTTATTCTCAGGGTAGGCAGTGTGCTGACCAGTTCAGAAGGAGTCCCAGCAATGAAGAGTGTTCAAAGCAGATGAAAGATAAGAGACTGGGTGTAAATGTTTGGGGTACATAATTTAGTTTCATGGATTTTGAAACCATTAAGAGAAGGTTGGCATCGAGCTGGCACCTCGGCACCGTAAAAATCTACTGCCAATCATTAGCGGACCGGAGTTCCGCTGTGGTGACCCCTAACTGGGAAAAGCCGAAAGAAAAACAAGAGAAGGTGGGCAATTTTGGCAAACTAAATTTAGTGCACAGAAATTTATCTTCAAGACATAAACTGTATAGAGATATACAGAATTAGTTACCTGAACTAAGGCGAATTTAGAGGTGGTAAAAAGGGAAATGCTGGTACTAATTAAAACTTGCCCTGTTTATCCTCAACATGAATTCAGTCTAGGCAAATTTCTGTTCCCCACACTGGGTTGAGTCTGTTGCTAAAGAAAGATGAAAATGTCTGTTTCACTATAATGGCCCTTGTGAACAAAAACAGATCAAAACATGATGCTTTGAGTGCTTAGTTTTATTAACTCCATGTGGGTTCGATAAACTGTATCAGATGATTGTGTTTATTTGTGTATGAGTGAACGATAATGGGCTGGTGCTATCCGATCTGAAAGCACTGTTCTTAGGTCCGTAAAATTCAATACAGATATTAACGAGATCCAGTCTATCAAACATAGAATGGATTCAGTTTTGGTGAAAGATGATGGGATGTTGTATGAAACATGATGGTGCTTTATTCACCTGCATGATATACACAATATCAAAGCTCTCAGTGCTGAATTCTTCCAGATATGATGAGCTAGACACTAGTATAAGGTAAGACAAACGTAATAATAGCTCAGAAGACTACTTTATTCTCAGAACAGCCACTCTGTAGGTATCAAGAAGATGAGTTCCTCAAACTATTATAAAGCAAATAATGCTAAAGGATAATTCATTTTAGCAGTAGCACTCCAGTTACACAAATGTAGAAGTCACAGACACTGGCACTAAAAATAGAAAAAAAACCTATGTTAACAAAAGGAGAAAGGTTGAGTGTGATGAAACTAAGTACACTTTATTCCCAGACAAAGTGTGTTGCCGTTACACTGTAGGCTGCAAAATTGTCGAGATTCTATATGTCAAAAAACTGTCAGTATTACTGAAGAGTAAATGAAGTGAAGTACTGAGTAGGAAGATAATGCTTTATATTCAAAGTGCACGTGCTGCAGGCAACTAACAACATAACTGTTTGCCTCAAATTTAACATGAAGTCAGAATGGATGAAAAGTAGAGAACTGCCAGTAAAGAAGTTGAACTGCTCCCTTGAATTGTAGGGCATGTATGACAAAGTATAGATGACAGTAAGAGACTGTCTAGTCACTCAGACAACACATGAATTCCAACTAAGCCTTGTTTCCTCGAATACTTCTTATATCTAGCTTCATTATGTTTTTTTACAATTGTACTTTTGTTTAAAGAGGCTGTACTTTCTCTGCCAGTTCCTCTTCATTTCTCCTAGAAAGAAGAGAAACTTTCCTTTCTTCTTTTTCTTTTTTCATTTTTTTCTTTTGTTAAAAGTCGTTTTATGTAAACAGTCAAAATGCTATAAACAAAACAATCAGCTGATTAAAGAACTATAGGTGTAGTTCATTGGTCATTGAACATTGTTGTGTAATGGAAAATGAAAATTAACAGTTGATTTCATTACCTGGTCATAAAGGTGACATAAACAAATGTGCAGTAACTTCATTCCGCAGCCAGGAATAAAAGCAAGATAATAACTATATTCAAAAGGATCGACTAGAAGTGATAAAGTACAGACATTAAGTAAAACATGGTCGACTTAAATAGATAACAGGTGAAACAGCCTTCCAGGCCAGTGTCTAATCTGTAAACTTCTTTTAAACCTATTTTAAAGGTTACAAGCATTTAAATAACTTGAAGTAAAATAATGATATTTTTGAAATGAGGTCTTATAAACTGTAATACGTAGAGCTGCGATATAAAACTTTGCTAAAGCAATTAATGGGGTCCTGCTTATTCTGTTATCTTTATTAGTTCTGTTAATGCCGTGACTTAAAATAGTTTGCTGCCAATTCGACTCAGCTTTAATGTTGAGTGATAAATGTTTCCTGATAATATGTGACCATACATTATGACCAGAAGGCAAAGCCAGAAAACATGAATAATATCAGCATTTTGACTTTCACACGAAGAACAAACTGGAGCAGAGTCAGGAAAGAAACAACTGGGAAGATGTTAAGTATTTATTAAAACAGATGACAGATTCAGTGAAAATCAATATAGCATGGGATTTGGTATAAAGAGCTGTTCCATATGTTAATGCAGGCAGTGCTATTCATTCATATTACATTTGGGTCTAATTCTGTCCAGTAACAGGAGAGGAATATTTGGTTGCTTTAAATTAGATTCATGAATAATTTATATGCTGAAACATTCATTTGGTAGACAATGACTTTTGTTTTAAATTAATGTAATTTATAAGTGCTAAAGATACTTCCCAACAACTGTACAGATGCCGGCTGTTACCATTTAAATGTTTGGAGTCTGTGTCCCATGTAGGCTTTTAGGGCACATATCACTATCCCTATGATGTTGTGATCCTTTGATCCATTGAAAATGGAACTTGTCTGGAACTCATCTGGAGGAAAGTCCAAATAATATTGAGACTGGAAATGTTCCCTTTAGATGAGCAGTAGTATTTGCAGATGTCAGAAGCTGATGAGAACTTCTTGATAACAGATCAACTACTGTGAAAGATAAAGAGGAGGAATGTCTTTAGAAGATATCATCATGCCACCTCTTATTTATATAGTGAAACAACTTTAAGAGCTGGACAAAATGTTTACTGTCAAATAGGTCGTGATCTATAAGCAAACTCTGTTTTTTTAATTAAGTTTAATAGTAATTTGTGATTTGTATGCTTAGTCAATTTAACTTTTTTGAAGAAAACAAATAGTGTTGTATTGGCAGAGCCTTTTATTGATAAAACGGTAAGCGCTTTTGCAGAAACTCTGCTTCTTCAGACCATAAAAACAATACTAAAAACTCTGCATTATATACATCAATACCAAATACAAAATAACCAATCAGAACATACATAAAAGATCATATGCAACATTGTATCATCAGCACCTGTACAACCTTCTCTGTTTCAGTCTAGGTCTGAAAGAGACCTTGCCATTTAACCTACCTTCCTTGTCAGCTTGTAAGTGTAAAATCCAATGTAGTTCCCTACTAACATCACCTAACCTATCATTTAGTCTAACAATCTCCACTACTTTGAACTTAAACTGATGGTCTGCACTCATCTCAATGGCATGTTTAGCCAGAGAATTCTTACTATTTCCTTGTCTTATAACCCTAACATGCTCTCTCATCCTTTCCATCAGACACCGATCTGTCTGTCCCGCATAAAATTTCTTGCAAAGTGTACACTATGGTAAGTACACAAGATATCTGGTTTGGCAATTAGCCTCTATCTTGAAAAAATACTTCTTATTGGTACAAGGATGTATAAAATGGCGGTTACTATCTATAATCTAGCAAAAGTTGCATTCACCACATGGAAATGTGCCTATACGAAGAAACTGACTGTCCTTGCCATTCTTATAACATAGCAAGGATTTGTGGGATCTTTTATTCTTAAACCTAAAAATTGGATGAGTACCTAACGAGCTGTTGATCTGAGGGTCAAAAGTAAGAATATGCCAATTCTATCTAATGATATCACAAACAGCACCAATATTACCTGAATATGTCAAAGAAATAAGCATACCCTCAACTTAAAATCATCCTCAACATTTGGAGGGTGACTGTGCCTTCACACGTCAAAGAGATGGTCTCCCACTTTGTAGCAGCATAGGTCAGAAGCAAGCCATGCAAGGAACCTCACATGCACTTCTGTTCAGAAACTGATAGCACTAACATCCCATAGATTTGATGTGATGCAGTTAAGAGCTCCATGGTGAGTAGGGAAGTTAACCCCTACATTGGAGTGGATGATGACTGTGATTCAATCTCAGGTCCCTATCAGTTTATCGAATGCACTATTCCCTGAAAACCTGATTTGTCCAACCCAATTAAACTAAATCTTATTCCGTTGAACAATCGTTTCATTGAAGTTTTTCCCAGGGGAAAAAAACAGTGGGCTGTCATAGGGGATTTGCCCTTTTCCCTACTGTATTGTGATCTTGGAGTTGATATATTTAGTTACAGGGCACATTGGGGGGGTGGGGGGAGCAGCCCCCCACCAGGGTGGGTTTTAAATAGTGCTATTTTTGTTGTAGTTACCGGGTTGACCAAGTGGTTGTTTACCCTGGGAAAGTACTTTGTTTAAACAATTGTCTGATGGATTAAGTTTTGTTTAATTGGGTTCAGTGAAGAGGTGTTTGGGAAATAATGCATTCAATAACTGATATAGACCCATTTAATCTCACCTCATGGGGAGCACAAAGGGCTAGTTAGGCCTGTGCTACATGTAGGAATGAAATGGCCAACTGGTCATAGGATCTGATGGCTGTCAGACAGTAGAGAAGTAAACAAAATCTCAGGCTGCCTGGACCCACTTCTCAAATTGTTTGTCTCATGCTCTCCAGTTACTTGTTACCATACAACAGCAATACTATTGAAGAAAACTGGCCCAGAAAACTTTTCTACTGAAAATAGCTTTTTTGGAATATTTCTTCCTACATGGTATGAATGGCTGAGTGACTTCAGCTCACTTATTTCTTATTCTTTTTCTCTTTTTAGTCCATTTATGTTGTAACTTTTCAATAAGAAAATGCCTGACTGTCTTTCTGTGCCATTAGGCCTTCCTTCTTCTCATAAAATTTACACCATTTTGTATGACTTGCACCTGTAATAAGGTTGTCCCTCCTGTTGATAAGAACACTTACACTGTAATGTGCTTAGAAGAGGTGTGTATTATTTCTCACTGATCCTTTTGTGCCAGTTTTAATCAAGCAACATGCAAAAGGTGTCATCAGAAATTGCGAAATTATTTGAAGAATTCCTTATCGGCTGAGTCTAGCGTGTCTGAGTCAGATGGGTCTTCAACCACAAGTGGCAGTAATGCTTCTTCTATGAGAACAATTAAAACTACATTTTTCTACTAAAGAAAGCAACTTCTTTCATCTGGTTCTACTATGGTGGGCACTTCCATCCCTAACATTACAATAAAGGAGGCTCCCTCTAAAGGTAAGAGATAACCAATATGCCTTCCATTTTGACAATGAAGTTTACTTTTGCCTTTGTGCCTCTTGTTCTGTCTACATTTGTTTACTACAGGATCCGAATACTATAGGTCCTGGGATCACTGTCTTTTCCTGCCATTGATTGTGATACACTGGCCAAAGCTTAGTTAAGACACAAGCAAGGAGATCTAGTGCTCCCTTTTCTGTTCCTTCGGTACAAGAGCACCATAAAGGTTTTTTGCATAAGTAGGAAGTGGTTCTTTCTCCATCTCTGAAATCTGCAATTAACTGTCTCTGTCACCAACACCTGTGAATATCTGCCCAGCGCTACCACCTAGACTATAACATCCTATGCATCTATTGCCCTTGTTGATTCTGCACATTCCAGCACTGCACCACTACCACCCCACTTCACTTACCCCCACTTCTCAATACCTCCACTGTACATGATTTATTTTCTCATTTTAGTGCCACCACAAACCCAGTATACAGTGTTACTTTTTCTTCCAGCATTTGTGTTACCCTCACAGTATGATTTGGCACTTATAATCTTGGCTTTGTTCTGTAGTATTCCACTCCCATCCCTTTGGCATCAATTGTCATAGTGGTGATTCTGCTAACTTCAGGACTGACTGGGGATCCTGGTGTATGAAGCATTTAGTCCTTGATGCTATGTAACTCCAGCTACTTCCTCCTTGATGTTGAAACCCATCTCATTCCTGGTTCCTTCAGCTTCAGACCCTTGCATTAGGGTATGACTACACATGACTTGGTCATTCTTTCTTGCGAGTCTGCTGCATCCTTCTTTCTAAAGGTCCCTCCCTAAGAGTGTTCTATCTTCCTTACAGCCTAAAGCATCACCTAAAAGACAAAGAAAGGCCATAACTAAAATAAGGCACCTAGAGATCATCTTGACATAGATAATTTGAATAAACACAAAGGGGCTACATTTGCAACAAAAAGGAGGTTGGTCCACTTATCCAAATCTTCCCCATCAAAGACTTGTGAAGGCATGCAAGTTCACTGTACAGACATGCTGCATGGATTTCTCCAGTTGAAATCTTAAAAGAGGTTATCAAAGTGCCATGGGAAAATCAGGGCACAGTAACCCCATTTACCAATAAAATAAATCCCATATTCCAGCCACAAGGGCTTGTAGAGTGTGGGCAGTGGACATTAATCTTTGCAGCAGTCATCTGTAGGCTATCATGCATTAGAGCCCTGTTGTCCATCTCTCTGATGAAGAATATGGTGACATGAACAGCCTTATAAAGCGCATGTTGTAATCCACAACATTCTGTTTGTGGGTGGTGATCTATCTAATTTGATCGGCATACCTCCAGCTGGATCTCACAGAAAAAATGCATTAGGTGCTGGAATGGCTACCAGATGAACAATTAAAGAAAAACTCAAGACTCGGGCTACTTTCCTTCTCCTGTATGACCAGTCATTTGATTTATTTTAGTCTTAATGCAGCTAAAAGTAAGGATAGGATGACAGGATCTTGTTTTGCATTATGGTTGCAATTTATAGATTTGACAGAAGGTATCAAATCTGCCATTATATAGCTCTCCTTTAATGGTCTGAGTCTGTTTAATAATACTGTAAAGAAATACCTGAAATCTGAAAGATATGGAACACCAAAGTAAAACTGTAACTGCTGTGGTTATCAAGTTTCATTCTCCACAGCGCTAATTTAATAGAATTTGGAGAAGCCAACACTATATGTTGTTTCAGAGCAGCCCATAGTAACAGCATCAGAATAATACTGGAAGGGAAAGGCCCCATCAGTCTCACTTCTGCTTTGGTCACAAACTCAATGGAAGCAATTATTGGCTTTCCCTAGGAGGCTGCCATCATCTTCAGGATCAACAGCAGTGCTCCCCTGATCTTGCCTGACTGCTTCTCTCCAGAAGTAGGCAGGGTCATCTCTCCTTCTATCAGCTTGCATGAGAATTACCAAAAATGCACAGGTAAAATATGTAACATCCAGGGAATATACAATACTCTTTCTTTTACCTAACAAGCTTCCATCACTTCCCTTGCCAGGTGGCCTGCTCCATTAACAGTGGGTAGCAAGCTGGGAAGTATTAATCCTCTTTTCAAAATACAACCACGCAAAATGTCCCACCAGACCACAGTTGCTTAAGATACTATCCCAGGTTCTTTTTGGTATCAAAGACAACAAAGAACCTTAGGTCTGTCTTAGATCTTAATGGTCCAGACATTATGTCTTGAAAAAAAACTTTTGATTGAACATAATGATTTCTATTCTCCCTTTTCAAGGAGACTCAGGGTGGTCATTGGACTGCAAATTATGTACATATTTTAAGGACTTCAGAAGGCTTATATGCTTCTGGATGCAATATAGTCAGATCAATATCGAAATATATAAGCATTTATCATAAATACGTGTAGCATTAATCAAAAGAATATAAAAATATTGGAAAATAGGCAGATTAATGCAACATACAAGTTTGTAGAATTTAGTATGTGAAGCAAGCAAAGTAATGTTGAATACAACTATATAAAACAAAGAGATGAAACTGTAAAGTAACTAAGAACAAACAGATGACATTGTAAAGTAACATTAAAGCAACTTAAACTAGATGCTAAAAATATGCTCTTTGGTATTCATTCAAAACCTCATCTTACTGACAGTTATGCACAAAATCCTTAACAATAACAGTGTACTGGAATGGTGAATTAAACATATTTAGTACCAGATGCACTTGTTTCTCCAAAGCTGAGTAGGGATAAAGCTATGGGGGAAGTCTGCAGAGGAGTACTTTCTGCTTCTAAGCAGGATGTATAAGGATAAAATAAGCTAAAAAGAGATGTCAGGACTGCACCTGCTACCACCAAAGGTAAGTATGTTAAGTATGTGAACGGCATGGAAGGTATTAATACTGAAGAAGTTCCAAAATCATGCTTACTGCTATATTCACAAAATGCAAGAAAGGGAAAAGGTGGAAAAAGATTGCTGGAAATTAGAATTAACTGTAGTTCTGGCTCTGTGGCACAGAAGTGTGGAGCCCTGACTGTGCCCCAGGTGGCTGGAGTTTGATTAATTGCTCAAGCAGTGGATAATTCAGGTGGGTGTAGGAACATGAAGTTTTTGTCTTACTTGCTCTGGGAAAAAGGGTGGGGTTTCTGCCCATGCTCTGACATACCATGGGGGATAGGTGCAGTGATATAATTTTATGGCAGATTGTTATTAAAAATCAAACACAGAAAGGGGTGGCTAGTTCCACCTGACACTCTGTATAGTGATGTGCATGATATCAGTAGCTTTGCCCTGCTGAAACATTCAAAAAGTCACCTAGCATGCAAGACAACATATGTAATGATGCCGGCTCGTCTCTCCTCTGATCTAGTTCCCCTTCCAAATCTGCTAATAGAGAGGTCACAGCCACAGTGATAGTACCAAAGGCATTATCTCATTCCCTCCCATGGAGCTCTGGAAGTTTACACTGTAACTTCCAATGGGAGGAGCTAAGCTTTTAATAGAATCAAAGTATGTCCTCACATTTCAAACAACTTGGAAACTTGTTAGGCTGGTGGGGTACTATCTATAATAAGAGTGCTTTTATCAAGGTGCAAGTACTGTAGGAGTAAGTGCTAGGCTTTTACACAGATAGAGAATAGTCTACTTGGGAATCAAGTAGTGAGGATGAACTTTTCAGTTATAGGATATGCTGGTTAGATCAGCAGTACAGCTCGAGGAAGGTAGTTTTTAAGGGAAAATTGGAAGAGTGGAATTTAGATGGCCCAAATAGTTTAACCTTGTTTAACGCTGCTCTTGTGTGCAACAGTGGTAACTCCAGACTAAATGCGTGCTACGCGCGTTTAGCGTGTTTTATAGCAGGGGCTGAAGGGAGCTAGGAATTGGCCCAAAGCGACCAATGGACTACTAGTTTCTGGCTGAAACTTCACCAAATCAGACAAAAGGCGGCTCAGTGCTTTCCACTCCCACTGGTAAGCAAAGAAACTTCCCTCCTTCCTAATAAGGCAATGGATCAGTAACAGGAACTAAAAACAAAGCCCAGGGATCAGCAACTCTGAAACTGGACTACTCTAGTTCAGTAAGGCGGGAAAACAAGAGATTTTTTGTTTTATTACAGAGACAAGGAAAAAACAGACAGTAATTGCTGTAAATCGGCTAGCGCACTTTAGTGTGTAGCCTACAGAAACAATTTGCAACAATTAGTAACTTAAAGTGCAATAAACAGTGTAAAATGCAGAAATCACTTAAAGTAGCAATAAAACAGGCGAAATGCAGTTGCTAGCTTAAATAACAGTGGAAAGCCACAAAAATACTTATATCTGGTAGAAAGTCACTCTTTTAGCTCTCTGCTGCTTGGATCACTCTGCAGGCCACCACGAGGATCTGTGCTGAGTTGGTACAAGCTGAAAAACGTGCCTCTAGCGTGTTTTATAGCAGCGAGCTGAAAGGAGCTAGGAATTGGCCCAAAACAACCAATGGACTACTAGTTTCTGGCTGAAACTTCACCAAATCGGACAGAAAGGCTGCTCAGTGCTTCCCACTCCCACTGGTAAGCAAAGAAACTTCCCTCCTCCCTAATAAGGCAATGAATCAGTAACAGGAACTAAAAACAAAGCCCAGGGATCAGCAACTCTGAAACTGGACTACTCTAGTTCAGTAAGGCAGGAAAACAAGAGATTTTTTTTTTGTTTTATTACAGAGACAAGGAAAAAAACAGACAGTAAATGCTATAAATGCTGTAAATCGGCTAGCGCACTTTAGTGTGTAGCCTACAGAAACAATTTGCAACAATTAGTAACTTAAAGTGCAATAAACAGTGTAAAATGCAGAAATCACTTAAAGTAGCAGTAAAACAGGCGAAATGCAGTCTTTTTAGTCCATTTATGTTGTAACTTTTCAATAAGAAAATGCCTGACTGTCTTTCTGTGCCATTAGGCCTTCCTTCTTCTCAAAAAAATTACACCATTTTGTATGACTTGCACCTGTAATAAGGTTATCCCTCCTGTTGATAAGAACACTTACACTGTAATTTGCTTAGAAGAGGTGTGTATTATTTCTCACTGATCCTTTTGTGCCAGTTTTAATCAAGCAACATACAAAAGGTGTCATCAGAAATTGCGAAATTATTTGAAGAATTCCTTATCTGCTGAGTCTAGCGTGTCTGAGTCAGATGGGTCTTCAACCACAAGTGGCAGTAATGCTTCTTCTATGAGAACAATTAAAACTACATTTTTCTACTAAAGAAAGCAAATTCTTTCATCTGGTTCTACTATAGTGGGCACTTCCATCCCTAACATTACAATAAAGGAGGCTCCCTCTAAAGGTAAGAGATAACCAATATGCCTTCTATTTTGACAATGAAGTTTACTTTTGCCTTTGTGCCTCTTGTTCTGTCTACATTTGTTTACTACAGGATCCGAATACTATAGGTCCTGGGATCACTGTCTTTTCCTGCCATTGATTGTGATACACTGGCCAAAGCTTAGTTAAGACACAAGCAAGGAGATCTAGTGCTCCCTTTTCTGTTCCTTCAGTACAAGAGCACCATAGAGGTTTTTTGCATAAGTAGGAAGTGGTTCTTTCTCCATCTCTGAAATCTGCAATTAACTGTCTCTGTCACCAACACCTGTGAATATCTGCCCAGTGCTACCACCTAGACTATAACATCCTATGCATCTATTGCCCTTGTTGATTCTGCACATTCCAGCACTGCACCACTACCACCCCACTTCACTTACCCCCACTTCTCAATACCTCCACTGTACATGATTTATTTTCTCATTTTAGTGCCACCACAAACCCAGTATACAGTGTTACTTTTTCTTCCAGCATTTGTGTTACCCTCACAGTATGATTTGTCACTTATAATCTTGGCTTTGTTCTGTAGTATTCCACTCCCATCCCTTTGGCATCAATTGTCATAGTGGTGATTCTGCTAACTTCAGGACTGACTGGGGATCCTGGTGTATGAAGCATTTAGTCCTTGATGCTATGTAACTCCAGCTACTTCCTCCTTGATGTTGAAACCCATCTCATTCCTGGTTCCTTCAGCTTCAGACCCTTGCATTAGGGTATGACTACACATGACTTGGTCATTCTTTCTTGCGAGTCTGCTGCATCCTTCTTTCTAAAGGTCCCTCCCTAAGAGTGTTCTATCTTCTTTACAGCCTAAAGCATCACCTAAAAAACAAAGAAAGGCCATAACTAAAATAAGGCACCTAGAGACCATCTTGACATAGATAATTTGAATAAACACAAAGGGGCTACATTTGCAACAAAAAGGAGGTTGGTCCACTTATCCAAATCTTCCCCATCAAAGACTTGTGAAGGCATGCAAGTTCACTGTACAGACATGCTGCATGGATTTCTCCAGTTGAAATCTTAAAAGAGGTTATCAAAGTGCCATGGGAAAATCAGGGCACAGTAACCCCATTTACCAATAAAATAAATCCCATATTCCAGCCACAAGGGCTTGTAGAGTGTGGGCAGTGGACATTAATCTTTGCAGCAGTCATCTGTAGGCTATCATGCATTAGAGCCCTGTTGTCCATCTCTCTGATGAAGAATATGGTGACATGAACAGCCTTATAAAGCGCATGTTGCAATCCACAACATTCTGTTTGTGGGTGGTGATCTATCTAATTTGATCGGCATACCTCCAGCTGGATCTCACAGAAAAAATGCATTAGGTGCTGGAATGGCTACCAGATGAACAATTAAAGAAAAACTCAAGACTTGGGCTACTTTCCTTCTCCTGTATGACCAGTCATTTGATTTGTTTTAGTCTTAATGCAGCTAAAAGTAAGGATAGGATGACAGGATCTTGTTTTGCATTATGGTTGCAATTTATAGATTTGACAGAAGGTATCAAATCTGCCATTATATAGCTCTCCTTTAATGGTCTGAGTCTGTTTAATAATACTGTAAAGAAATACCTGAAATCTGAAAGATATGGAACACCAAAGTAAAACTGTAACTGCTGTGGTTATCAAGTTTCATTCTCCACAGCGCTAATTTAATAGAATTTGGAGAAGCCAACACTATATGTTGTTTCAGAGCAGCCCATAGTAACAGCATCAGAATAATACTGGAAGGGGAAGGCCCCATCAGTCTCACTTCTGCTTTGGTCACAAACTCAATGGAAGCAATTATTGGCTTTCCCTAGGAGGCTGCCATCATCTTCAGGATCAACAGCAGTGCTCCCCTGATCTTGCCTGACTGCTTCTCTCCAGAAGTAGGCAGGGTCATCTCTCCTTCTATCAGCTTGCATGAGAATTACCAAAAATGCACAGGTAAAATATGTAACATCCAGGGAATATACAATACTCTTTCTTTTACCTAACAAGCTTCCATCACTTCCCTTGCCAGGTGGCCTGCTCCATTAACAGTGGGTAGCAAGCTGGGAAGTATTAATCCTCTTTTCAAAATACAACCACGCAAAATGTCCCACCAGACCACAGTTGCTTAAGATACTATCCCAGGTTCTTTTTGGTATCAAAGACAACAAAGAACCTTAGGTCTGTCTTAGATCTTAATGGTCCAGACATTATGTCTTGAAAAAAAACTTTTGATTGAACATAATGATTTCTATTCTCCCTTTTCAAGGAGACTCAGTATGGTCATTGGACTGCAAATTATGTACATATTTTAAGGACTTCAGAAGGCTTATATGCTTCTGGATGCAATATAGTCAGATCAATATCGAAATATATAAGCATTTATCATAAATACGTGTAGCATTAATCAAAAAGAATATAAAAATATTGGAAAATAGGCAGATTAATGCAACATACAAGTTTGTAGAATTTAGTATGTGAAGCAAGCAAAGTAATGTTGAATACAACTATATAAAACAAAGAGATGAAACTGTAAAGTAACTAAGAACAAACAGACGACATTGTAAAGTAACATTAAAGCAACTTAAACTAGATGCTAAAAATATGCTCTTTGGTATTCATTCAAAACCTCATCTTACTGACAGTTATGCACAAAATCCTTAACAATAACAGTGTACTGGAATGGTGAATTAAACATATTTAGTACCAGATGCACTTGTTTCTCCAAAGCTGAGTAGGGATAAAGCTATGGGGGAAGTCTGCAGAGGAGTACTTTCTGCTTCTAAGCAGGATGTATAAGGATAAAATAAGCTAAAAAGAGATGTCAGGACTGCACCTGCTACCACCAAAGGTAAGTATGTTAAGTATGTGAACAGCATGTGAGGTATTAATACTGAAGAAGCTCCAAAATCATGCTTACTGCTATATTCACAAAATGCAAGAAAGGGAAAAGGTGGAAAAAGATTGCTGGAAATTAGAATTAACTGTAGTTCTGGCTCTGTGGCACAGAAGTGTGGAGCCCTGACTGTGCCTCAGGTGGCTGGAGTTTGATTAATTGCTCAAGCAGTGGATAATTCAGGTGGGTGTAGGAAGGAGCATTTTTTGCCTTACTTGCTCTGGGAAAAAGGGTGGGGTTTCTGCCCATGCTCTGACATACCATGGGGGATAGGTGCAGTGATATAATTTTATGGCAGATTGTTATTAAAAATCAAACACAGAAAGGGGTGGCTAGTTCCACCTGACACTCTGTATAGTGATGTGCATGATATCAGTAGCTTTGCCCTGCTGAAACATTCAAAAAGTCCCCTAGCATGCAAGACAACATATGTAATGATGCTGGCTCGTCTCTCCTCTGATCTAGTTCCCCTTCCAAATCTGCTAATAGAGAGGTCACAGCCACAGTGATAGTACCAAAGGCATTATCTCATTCCCTCCCATGGAGCTCTGGAAGTTTACACAGTAACTTCCAATGGGAGGAGCTAAGCTTTTTAATAGAATCAAAGTATGTCCTCACATTTCAAACAAATGTTTATATCTCTGGAACCATAGGGGTTACTAAAGAAATGCAAATTGCACATTCTTCAGCACAAACTCTTTTTAAAGTGTTAGTTTTCTTTATGTTCTATGTTTTAAACTTCATTTTATGGTACATGAACCACAGTACCTATTTAATATGTAATATTTTGTAAATATTTTACAATATCTCAGTAACCACTCAAGTTACACACATACTGTTAACAGCATTTTCTTCAGCCAGCTGAGAACGTTCATATGAGGCTAAGGAATTCTGTCTCTGCTACTTGATTGTCAAGATATTTAGAAAAACATGAAATTTATGACAATATAAAATATACATTTTTCTTTACCTGTACTAGGCACAGGGCAAATATCAGTACTTTTGTGTTTGTAGTTATGTAATCTTTAAGATGAAATATTGTAATACTTTTTATGTAGCATGATTTTTGAATTATTAATGTAAATATGAACAAGCAATATTTCATGTCTATAGGTGTCAGTGGGATGTAACTGTAGAAACACCTAGAGGTGTCACCGAGCTGTAATGAGATAAGGTAAAAGGAACAAAGGGATCAGACCTACAGCAGCTGATGGTCAGCTGGTGGGCATGCAAAGGGGATGAAAAAAGAATTTGCTGTCATTAAGAAGAAGAAGAAGAAGAAAAAATTAATAGAAATAATAGGGTTGCTGTTGTTATACTGTGCTTACATTTGCTGCCACTAAATAAAAAAGTGTCATCAAATAAAAGGGTCTATATTATAACAACGAAAGTTCAAAATTGAGAACGCTCTAAATATTGAAAATGCCGGACCCCGAACTCACTATTGTGAGGGGCTGCTAAATATATATACCAACTATGAGATTGCACTACAGTGAAGAAAGGGCAAATATTCTGATCTTCACTGACTGCGATCTCACAAAAAGCACTTTGAGGTCCAGCATTTTCGATATTTGGAGCGTTCGCAATTTTAAAAGTCCGTTGTTATAATTTAGACCCAAATAAAAGAAGGGGTATAGATGAGATAGCAATGAAAGTAAAGAAGTACCTGCTCTAAAGAAAGGCAAGAAGAGGCACAGATGAGGCAGGAGTGGCTATATTGTGTTTGTGTTGCTCCAAGATAAATGGAATTGTTTTCCTCTTGGACTAAGGCAAATGGTGTGCAACCCTTTACAGACCCCATTTCTATGGTGCTATAGTACTTGTCTGACCTTTTTGATTCAGGTCTTGGTTATTCCTCAATTAAAGTACACTGATCAGACATCTCCAGCTTCCATACAACATTGTATTTTTCTTCTCCAGCTTTTCTGAAGTATAGTGAATGCTTTATACAAGCTATTTTTCAACTTAGAATTCCAGTTCTTACAAACATACATACATACATACATACATACATACATACATACATACATACAATGTTTCATGCACGGGCATTAAAGCCCTTCTAGCTTGCCAATATGCCAAAACACTTGTTCCCATAATAAATGTCCAGGCTGTTCTTAAAAATATCTAAACTAGTACTTGCTTTAATGTAATTTGGTAGTCTGTTCCAAGCATCAGCTACTCTGTCAGAGAACAAATTAGTACACTTCTCATTCCTATAGAATCTTCTACATAGGTTATCTGACGATTCTCTAGTACTTTTTGATAACCCCAAACATTCCCAGAGGTGGTTGTCCCTAAATGCCCTATATACCTGAATAAGATTTCCTCTTAAATATCTGTAAGAGACACTGTACAAGTTCAGATATTTTAGTCTTTCATAATAACTTAGATTTTCACATCCATGGATGCCCTTGGTATATTTCCACTGTTCTTGGCCTTGTTCTTCTGTGGGATGCATGTTTCTAACTCAAAAAATACTTTACCTTCCCCTGAACTGGTTCTTTCAGCACAGATTGAATTCCTGTTCTGGCAAGCCCTCCTTGTGTCCATTGCCTGAGAATAAGACTATAAAAAGTATGTATTCAGTTTAGAATAGATACAATTGAGGAAAAGCTATAATACAGCATTTTATGATTGTATGAATCTGAAAAAAATGTAAAGAAGATAGAATCTTACAGAAATGGGATGGGAAGTGAAAGTAATTTTGAAAACTGATGAGTGGCATATGCTGCATCTTCCAAGTGTAAGATATGTGCAAAGGGGGTAGATACTTTAAGATATTTTGGCCAAGCACAATCATGTTATTTTTGTTGGGGAAGGGGGGTGGTGAAGAAAGTCAAGATGTGACAAAAAAATACAGGCAAGTGAAGACAGGGGAGTTCATCAATGGATAAAAAAATAGGGTATGCAGTATAAAATAGCTTTGTATTGAAATTTAGGCACTTGAAATGCTAAGAAAGAAAAAAATGAAAATTATGTCAGAAGAGCAAATCTCAAAGATAATTCTCCCTCACCCCAATACTTATATATACTAACTCCAGGATCACCGTACATTGGAGAAAAGTGAATATTCTGAGAAATGGCCATCTTGGACATAGTATATGTAAGTCCTTTTATTGACCATTCATTCTCTGTCTTTTGGAACTCATTTTAGCAGGTCCTGACATTTCATATGGTTACCATATAATATTCAAGGTGGAGAGAGAGAGAGATACAGAGGATACTTTAAGGGTCAAAGATCATTTGGAAGAAGAAGGTGAAGGAGAACAGGTGCAGTTTAAAGGGTTAGGAGTTAAAGTGAGGAAAATAAAAATAAAATTTCATCAAATTTAAACAAGGGAAGGGAAGAAATATAAGAATAATTTTGGTGAATATGAATGTCATTATTAATGATGCAAACGAAATGTTTGTGGTAAAATGGTATAGCAATTTAAATGCAGAGGCAACAGCTTTGCAGCATATATGGCTTATTGATGAAAATAAAATACTTCAAATGGAACATTTGTGAGGTAATAAGATTTGGGGGAATTTAAAAGAAGAAACATGTTTAGCTGTAGCTTTCTATGTAACAATAAAGTTAAAATACTGGATTATTACATAGTTCAAACAGGAAAAGTGACAGTAGCTGATATAATATGGGAAAAGGCATGTTTGGGGTAATAGACTTTATACACCTACCAGTACTGAGGACAGGAAGGATTTGTTTGAGAAAGTTACACTGTATGCTACAGTACATATGAGTATTATAACTCGGTACTTACGTATTATCGCAACCAGATTTTCGCAGTTGCGGAATTCACACCCTGGAATCAAAACAAGTGCAGGAAACACCGTAAGATGGTGTTGTAAGTCATTACTGCCGAAGAATAAGTCTGGAAGAAAAACAATTGCCAAATTCATCTTCCTGGTTTGCATACATGCAATGGCAATGCTCTCAAAGCCTTTCACTGCACTCTAATATGTATAGAATTCCAAGGCATGCATTGTAAAAACTGTTGGTTTGCCGACTTTTTTAAGATAGGAGTAGAGATGCCTATTTCCGACATTTCTCCTCCTACTTGCAGTCACTGAATGTGGTATACATTGCGTACAGTTTTATTTTAGTACATAGCAGTTCTGACATGTAATTTTACTTGTTTTACTTCACTTTTCTTTGTAGTTCTTTGCCCGTAAAAAGGGTACATTACTAGGTGTACAGTCCAGAAGTAGAAACATGCCAGATGTAAACAAGACCTTATAAAGTACCCTTTTTACAGCAATTTGTACAGTGGGACTATTGTTTTGATCGTGGGTTTTAGACGTACTCAGTCACAACCAGATTGTGCATGTAAGACTTGAAAGTGCTATTCAAACTTCTTCAAGTCTTACATGCACTCATTTCACTTGAACTATGTGATTTCTGCAACCGCGGAAATTTGGTTGCGATAATACGTAAGTACCTATAACTCTAGAAGATGTCAGCTGTAATGTACAAGGAAAAGGGTGAAAAGTAAGTGGTTATATAAAAAGGATTAAAGAAACAATGCATTTGGGAAGATTTTTAGTAAACAAATATAGAAGAGGAAATCTTAAAACTGTTTTTTTTTTGCAATTTCAGAAAGGAAAAAATGTGGTATATAGTGGAAAAATACTTACAACTTTTTCAGACTATATGGCAATTTAAATGGAATTTTCTTATGACGTCAAGATCTAAGGATGTAATGGTGCCCCTCTACTCTTCCCTCATCAGACCCATGCACCAATTGGAATGTACCTGGCTAGACATCTCCAGCAGCTGGAGAGACCATAGAGGTATCTAACCAAGAGGATTACTGGCCTCAAACAGTTGCCCTATGCAGCACGATTGAAAAAGCTAAAATTGTTCTCTGTTGCATACCGCCTTCTCAGAGGCAATCTCTGTCTAACGTACAGAGCCATATCCAACCCAGAATTGTTGAACATGCTCCATCTTAGCAAAACCAAATCTACTGAAGCTACATGCTCTAGGGATATAAACCTCAACACAACAATGAATAGAGCATGCTGGAGGGATAGATTCCCTTCGCAGAGACTTCCCTTACTATGGAACAGGGTCCCGATCTCCATAAGACAGAGCCCCTCACTATCACTCTTCAAGAGGAACCTTGATGAGTGGATGGGTAACAGAAATTTCACACCGGGGATCACACCAACATCACTACTAGATAGGGGCCAAGGGTACTAGCTGCTAGTACAAGGGTCTAGGTAACTACTAAAGGGGAGGTAAATACCGCACAACGTGGCTGGGCTAATATATGCCTTCGGGCAGATAGCCCAGTACCAACCTTTGAACCTATGAACCTATGATAATTAAAGAAGAAAAGCTATAAAAAAGATATTCGAAAAAAGTGTTAAAGAGGATATTTGGCAGAAGAAACAGGACATTTATTGAAAGTTCATGTGAATATGAGATGTGGATATCAGTCATGGGTCATGGACAAAAAGTGGATTGTTTTATAAGAAAAAATGCATTTAAATGTTAGTACACACCCTGGTATGAATGTAGCTGTCTCTTTAAGTAGTGTCTTGAAATTACATGCTGCTAAGCTATAATATTACTTATGGAATGTTTTTGAAGTGATATATAGGAAGTTATGATTATCAATTATAAATGTTTTGATAGATTAATATAAATCTAAAGACATTTATAATATATTTTTTTTTAGAAAAATTCTTTTTGTTTTTTAAATCATTATTGCTAATTAGTCATATGATTGTTTATTTAAATATAAGTGGCTGGTGTAACGATGGCTTAATCTGTTCTGAGGAAGTCCATTTTGAAGTTATTGGATGAAAGTGCTCAATGGGTGGCCACAGTGGTGAAGTGGTTAGCATTGTCACCTCACAACAAGAGGTTCGATCCTTGGCTGGGGTGCCTTCTGTGCGGAGTCTGCATGTCCTCCCTGTGGTCGCGTGAGTTTCTTCCGGGTGCTCTGGTTTCCTCCCACAGACATACTGTAGGTGGATTGGGCACTCTTAATTGGCTCTAGGTGGGAGTGAATATGTGTGTGTGCCTTCTGTGGAAAGTTGGGCGCTGGGCTGGCAACTCGACACCGTAAAACTCCACTGCCAATCATGAGCGGACAGGTGATCCGCTGTGGCGACCCCTAACTGGGAAAAGCCAAAATAAGAAGGATGAAAGTGCTCAACAATTTATTAAATTTGCTCATTTGTATAAAATATTGGATAATCTGGTCTTATTTGGCCCTGTTTGTTTGTGGTTACTGGTTTTCATGCAGGCCTTTTTTGTCCAGTATTGGATAGTTCTTGGAGTTGTGAAATTGTTACAAAAAGTGGGGACAGAATTTTTATTTGCCATTGCTGACCCATAACTTTAAATACTGCTGATTAGAAAATCAGCATGACAATTTTGCAATAATGATTTGAGCGGGTGTTGCAGAAGAAAGTAGAGGCAGGGGTATATGGCATTACAGGACAACAGTCAAGAATGACTTTATTTGATAAAATAAATTGTAAATGATATAGCTGAAAAAGAAGTTAAAATGATGGTGGTTGATGTATATAAATCTTTTGATAATGTGAGACATGAGACCTTATGCTTTGGAAAATTATTGAAATATGGCTGCACTTTTAAAAGTTATAAAAATCAGCATATGGTAATTTTTTTTATGATGTTGGTAAATGGTGGGCTTAGTAGGAAGATTATGGTTAGTACAGTAATTAGACAAGGGTGCCCAACGAGTAAGGTCTTATTTGCACTGTTAATGAATGCATTAGCAACTGTGGTAAAGGAAGATTGATCGAAGGTCATTATAAGATATGCGATGATGGGAGAATGCCTGCATGTTGTCTTATGTTGCATCCTTGGTAATAGTGGCAAAAAATAAGCTATTTATGAAAGAGATGAAAGACAGTTTGATAGGGATTAGTAGCTAGAGTTAAATCAAGAAAAAAAAATGAATATGTGATAAAGTAAAGATAGAATGAATATATTTTCAAATAGTGAAATTTCTTTGTTGGGAATTAAATTTGGAAGGCAAAAAGTAATTTTGAAAAGTTAATAAAAGAAATAGAAGTCAGTGTATTATGGAGGAGAAGCAGCCTTTCTTAAAAAGTGTATTTGATTAATTCTGTAATTATGAGAAAAATGAGATAGTTAGGCAATGTGTATATTTGTCAAAAAGTAAAAAAATAAATATTAGAGGCTTCATTTAGAATAATTTGGAGGTCAGGTTTGAATTCTGTTAAGACAGGAGTCATATATATATATATATATATATATATATATATATATATATATATATATATATATGGGTCTACTTCTATTAATGACATCCCATTTCACTGAAACCCATTTAATGACAGCCCCATTTCATAGACAAAAATAATCAGGGCAAAAACCTGGGATTTGCCCCCCTCCCCACTGTTGTGCGACTGTGGAGTTGTAATATATAGTTGGGGGGTGTGGGGGGCACAGCCCCCCACATTGGGGGTGTGGGGGTGAAGCCCCCCACCTTGAAAGTTTGTCTATGAAATGAGCTGTCAGCGAAATGGGTTTCAGTGAAATGGGATGTCAGCGAATAGAAGTAGACCCATATATATACATACAAACACACACACACACACACACACACACACACATATATATATATATATATATATATATATATATATATATATATATATATATATATATACATATTAAACAAAATAGGTGGTTTAGGATTAAGTAATCCAGTTGTGCATGCTAGAGCATTAACATTGGACCTTTTCCCAGTGTGGTAAATATGCTCCCTAATTCTCTCTCTTAGGGTGCGATCCGTCTTGCCTACATAAAAACTATTACAGGCTAAACAGCTAGCCAAATATACCACATGTGCGGTCTCACATGTGGCATCAACCCTAATGTCAAAAACTTTTGCAGTATCCGGATGCTTAAAAAACGCCTTTTCATTAATGTATTTACATTGTGCACATTTACCACATGGTTTGGTTCCATGAACTACCTTATCATAAACTCTATCTTTAACATTGCATAATCTTCTCTTTAAATTCTTTTTATTTTTAAAAGTAAATTGAGGTCTCAACCCTACTATAGCACAAATCTGTGGATCTGTCATTAATATCTTCCAATGCTCGTTAATAATGTCTGTATATCTCCTTACATCCCTAGAATAGGATACACAGACTTTAAGCTTATTATCATTTCTCTTCACTTCCCTAGGAGGCCCCCCTGAGAAGTAAGGCTTAGTTCTTGTCTCTCTCGACTGTCTAACAGTCATGGCACTGCAATCTATAACACTTTGATCACAGCCCCTTTCCAAAAGTTCATATCTAGTCCTAACCATTTGCTTCTCATACTCTTCATTTTTAACACTCAGCCTAGAGGCTCTAAAAAACGGATTCTGCGCTACATCTTTAAAAACATATTTGGGATGCATACTTTCTCTGGATAATAGATTGTTCACATAACAATCCTTTCTAAATAATCTAGTAGATATCCTATCCATCCCATCTTTTTCTACATACACGTCTAAAAAACTAATACCTTTTTTGAATAGTTCAAAGTGAACTTCAAAAATTGCGTTGTACCATTAATATATTCAACAAACTAATTCAGATACCTTGCCCTTCCATAAAATAAGGAGGTAAAGTATACAGTATTTTAAGCATGCCAAAGTCATACATATCAAAAGTACATTCAGCATTATTTTACAGTTTATGTGTAAAGTTGCATTGAAATGTTAGTACACAGACAGCAGAGACATACACATACCTTATCCAAACAATTATTCAAAAGAGACATGTAGACAGGAGGCAAAGTGTAAGAATTTTAGAGTCTTAATTTGGCTACAAGGAGAGGACTTAGAATTGTGCTAGTATACAAGGGCAGGATTATTTTGTTGTCATGTATAATTTCATTAAACTTTTTAAACATAGAAAATTATTATAATAAGAAGGGGACTTAATGGGGGTTTCACAAGTGCAAGACAGATATGTTTGCACTGAGATTTTAAATAGCAGATGAGAAGAAGTATTTCTGATTTTTTTTTTTGGGGGGGTCCACAGTTTAGCAATGCGTACAAAATATTGGCAGGTACAGTTAAGATTTTTAGATTTTTTCGTCAACAGTAATTGCCTGAATCTACTGAGCAAAGATAGTAGCATTAAGAAAGCTGTTTCCTAATATGGCCTGACTGAGAAATTGTCATTACCCACAGGTATTACCTGTACTGGATAAAGTGCAGGCAATGTTTTTTTTTGCTTGCAGTGCAGAAATGCAGTGATGATCTCTATGCATGGGAAAGGAGGTTAGGCAATATCACCCCAAATGGTATAGTAAGTGCATAGCACTGTGTTATTTTGTTTCATCTCTGGTACCTTGTTGTATATCTGGGCCTGCTTTTTGTACTTTCACATATATGTGAACATTCTTGGGATGCAAGGAAAATAGCTGACCACTGCATGAGAATAGCAACTGTCTCCACTTCCTTGTCTGTTACAAGAACAGACCAATTAACTAAAATCCAACATTCATAAACTGTTAAAAGCAGTCCAAAACTTGAAAAGGCATTACCAAGTTTTAAAATAATAAAAATAAAAAATGTGACCAGATTAAGTCACAAAAAGAACTTAGCTTTATTCATGTATGATAACCACTTTCATCCAGTAACTGGACTTCTGATGAAGATGATTGACATTTTTTTTTTTAATTTAGCAGTGACTTTTGAAGTTTTGGACTGCTTTTAATGGTTTCTGAATATTGGATTTGAGTTAATTGGCCTGTTTTGTAACAAAGAAGTGAAGATAACCTGCTACTCTTGCACTGGGGTCAGCTGTTCTCCTTCCATCTCTGATTGTGTTTATGTACTCTTGATGAGCCTGTCCCTTAAATTTTGGATGTGCACAGGGTCCTGGATATGAGGTAGATTTACCAGAACCACTGGTGGTCTTTTTTCTTTGGTTTGAACGTCATTTCAGGAGTTAAGTGTGCTACTGTCTAGATGTTCCATATCAGGGGGAGGTGTGGTAGCACTTCATGTAATCTGACCACTGGCAGGTTGGTTTCTGCAGGAACACATGGTGTGGGGTTACCCTGTGCCATCTCACAATGTATGCACACTGCTTGGCGTGTCCTCATATGTAACTCTGCCATTTTCAGCTCATGTATGTAAACATACTTGTACAGTATACACATTGACATGCTAGCTGTTGTGCAGCTATGACTGTTACTACTGTTTTAGCATTTTCTTGAGTTGCCTCAGATCTCTGATGTGCCCTTTTCCTTTTAGCATGAGCATGATGTGGCATTAATTATGTCACCTATTGCAGAAGGCAGGAATTGCTTGCAGACAGCTATAGTTGTTCCACTCACAATTGCTAACATGTTTTAAATATTTTTCGTCCATTGTCAGGATAAATTCACTTAGGATAAACTTCCTGTTTGTGTTATCTCTGCACTGCAGTTTCAGATGATAGATTTGCCCAGCAGGCACCTTCAGTGTAGCCTTCAGCTGCTGGGCGCGGGGCTTAAGAGCATGAGATCAATAAGGCTAGGGTTAATTCACCAGACATTAGATCATGGTCCCTCACTGACAGGACACCCACCTGCATTGTCTGAGGTTGTTCTGATGTACTTGGTACAAGTGGTGGGCAAGTATATGGCACAGCTGGATAGCCTCCTGTAGGACACTGTACATTGTCTCACCCAGATAGCTCCTGCCAACAGGCTACAGCGGGTGGTGCGGCCCATACCACCAGTCACCTTCATCCATCTCATAATGATGAATCTGCAATCTCCATGTGGAGTGGGGAGGCAGATGACAAACTGCTGCCTGTATCTACTGTATCTTCAACAATGTGTGCTCCCTTCTTTTTGTATTATACCCCATACCCTGTATCTACTCTATATCCAACAATGTGTGCTCCTTTCTTCTTGTATTACACCCCACACCCTGTATCTACTCTATATCCAACAATGTGTGCTCCCTTCTTCTTGTATTACACCCCACACCCTGTATCTACTCTATATCCAACAATGTGTGCTCCCTTCTTCTTGTATTACACCCCACACCCTGTATCTACTCTATATCCAACAATGTGTGCTCCCTTCTTCTTGTATTACACCCCACACCCTGTATCTACTCTATATCCAACAATGTGTGCTCCCTTCTTCTTGTATTACACCCCATACCCTGTATCTACTCTATATCCAACAATGTGTGCTCCCTTCTTCTTGTATTACACCCCATACCCTGTATCTACTCTATATCCAACAATGTGTGCTCCCTTCTTCTTGTATTACACCCCACACCCTGTATCTACTCTATATCCAACAATGTGTGCTCCCTTCTTCTTGTATTACACCCCATACCCTGTATCTACTCTATATCCAACAATGTGTGCTCCCTTCTTCTTGTATTACACCCCATACCCTGTATCTACTCTATATCCAACAATGTGTGCTCCCTTCTTCTTGTATTACACCCCATACCCTGTATCTACTCTATATCCAACAATGTGTGCTCCCTTCTTCTTGTATTACACCCCATACCCTGTATCTACTCTATATCCAACAATGTGTGCTCCCTTCTTCTTGTATTACACCCCATACCCTGTATCTACTCTATATCCAACAATGTGTGCTCCCTTCTTCTTGTATTACACCCCATACCCTGTATCTACTCTATATCCAACAATGTGTGCTCCCTTCTTCTTGTATTACACCCCATACCCTGTATCTACTCTATATCCAACAATGTGTGCTCCCTTCTTCTTGTATTACACCCCATACCCTGTATCTACTCTATATCCAACAATGTGTGCTCCCTTCTTCTTGTATTACACCCCATACCCTGTATCTACTCTATATCCAACAATGTGTGCTCCCTTCTTCTTGTATTACACCCCACACCCTGTATCTACTCTATATCCAACAATGTGTGCTCCCTTCTTCTTGTATTACACCCCATACCCTGTATCTACTCTATATCCAACAATGTGTGCTCCCTTCTTCTTGTATTACACCCCACACCCTGTATCTACTCTATATCCAACAATGTGTGCTCCCTTCTTTTTGTATTACACCCCATATCCTGTATCTACTCTATATCCAACAATGTGTGCTCCCTTCTTTTTGTATTACACCCCACACCCTGTATCTACTCTGTATCCAACAATGTGTGCTCCCTTCTTCTTGTATTACACATCATACCCTGTATCTACTCTATATCCAACAATGTGTGCTCCCTTCTTTTTGTATTACACCCCATACCCTGTATCTACTCTATACCCAACAATGTGCACTCCCTTCTTCTTGTATTACACCCCATACCCTGTAGCTACTCTATATCCAACAATGTGTGCTCCCTTCTTCTTGTATTACACCCCACACCCTGTATCTACTCTATATCCAACAATGTGTGCTCCTTTCTTCTTGTATTACACCCCATACCCTGTGCACAGTTGAATCATCTCCATCACCATGTGTCTATAATTTGATTGTCTCTAAAAATCCCATGTCACCCGATCCTAGCTTTCTGCATCTTTACCTCATTTATCTTCATTGGTGTGTGTGTGCATGCATATGTGTGTGTCCTTTTCTGCCCCTGTAAATTATCAATACCCTCTGCTTTTCCTTTCACACTTTCCCTTCTTCCATTCTATCTATATAAAGAAAAGTGAGGGTCAAACCCACAAAAGAAAAATTGTTGCCCACTTGTCCCCAGCCTATATACCTACATACTCCTATTTGTTGTCCTTTTGCACAACCCATTTGCTCTTTTATTTTATCCTACTTTCCTATACACCTGTTTCCTTCCCCTTTATACATGTGGCAAAGGATACCATAACACTGCATCTGCAAATACTTATGTTATATAGTTTGATGTGCTACACTCTAAAAGGATACAGTAACATATGCAACATCATTAATACATGAAGTGCTTTATAGGTTAGTACTAAGCTAACTGCCCTTATGGGCCACTTTAAGCTTAGACAATTACTCCAAATGAGAATCAAACCCTGCAACTTGAGTCTGTAAGGTAAATACCGTAATCATTATGCCATCTTCCACTTTATTTTTCAGTTGTCTTGGTTTGTCAGTTTACATTTTCTATTTTCATGAGACCCCACAATGTGACACATAACCATTGTATGGCTTAGCTGCTGCACACTGGGCTATGGCTTTCACTGTATGGACCTCTCCACATGCATACTCAATGTCCTGTCCATTTAACTATACTGAAATGCATTCAGCTGCTGTTAAGCATGCATGAGCTTATATGTCTATGTCATGTCTCCCTGTGTTGTCCTGTAGTACCTCTAAAGTGTGCGAGGCTTGCACAGAAGAGCAGTGTATATCTATGAATCCCATCTGAAGTATCTTTTTATAACATCCTGTGAGTCCAAGCCTGTGTTAAAACTGTCATTTACTACACAAGGCTTCTTATCAATAATATCTGAGTGAAGGATGCTTAGATAAACAAACACCAGCCAAATTTTCTAGGTAAAAATAAAACTCCAGTCAGGTAACTATATCTGCTAAAAATAAAGAATTAAATATGCTGTGTAATGACTGAATGCTGTAAGAATAACAAAAAATGAAGGACATACTAAGTTCATGACTACACTTTGTCAATTTCATAAGTGTTTGTCACAGAGAAGTCTGTACCCGCAAAGTGAATAATAACCAGAACAAACAATATCTGCTGTACAAGGCCTTCAAAATGTCAACATATGAAAACCCAATATACTGCAAGCATTGGTAATTAACACACATTTAACAGCTTCATTTTATGTATTCCATATATCCAAAGGGCCCAACAAATGTAAAAGAACGAGAAACACCAGTGATTTCCTGCGTAAGTACTGAATGGGGATTCAGTGTGACAGAAAACTGCAAAAGAATTAACTGCAGGAGGATTAGGATAATGAGACTGAAGAGAGAATACGAAGTGAATGATGTCACTATTAATGTTTGCAGCACTTTCTGTTTTCAGTTACACTGTTTGTGACAGAGTAAGGCAGATGTGCAATCAGCAAAGTGCAGTGAATCAGTCAGTCAAACAAAACACAGACAGAGAAATTATAACACCAAATGTAGAGAAAAAGGACATGCATTGTCGGTGTTATACTGATGGAATAGTTAAGTTCAAATGGTTGCAAGAGGAGCTTCTGAAAGTGGCTTCAAAAAGTCATTAGTAGACAGCAAATATTCCATCCCCTGGCACAGGGGTGTGGTGTATACCCATAGTACTAATGGATTTGACCTAAATACCATCAGCACCACTAGGGATTCAGCCGAGATGGAAAAAAGCTAAACAGCTAACACTAGTTCATTCCCAATGAAAGCACTCTCTGACTAGTCTGAGGTAGAGACTTCAGAACATGTGGTGAGAAGCTTTCACTCTCTGAAGCTCATGTAGTTAGCTGTAGTTCAACTCAAAGCAAACTTGGTAACCACAAATCCAACCATGGAAAACCTGAGCAGTCTAAACACTGGAACTTACGCTATTCTTTTAGAAAAACTGACAAGTTTATTGCACCAAAACAGTACACTAATACACTGAAAGAAGTTAACCTAGGTTTCATCCTACATTCACGGACTTCATCAGAACAAGTAAGCCCAAACTCCCACTCCCTTTAAAAATACCTATGAATTAAACAATAATTCAATTACATCATTGGTATCCATAACAACATTAAAAAGACATGCTCCTTAAAAATGTTTTCAACCAGAACCATGTTTTTAACTATAAAATTCAAATACTTATTGTAACAATTATATTTCACACAAATTTCATATCGTCTAAAACGAACCATATATTTAGTTGGTCAACAAAGGGAATTTTAAAATAATAGTTATATTAATATATAAAAGCATGCTTAACATTCAAAATGTTTAAAAATATTAAAAATGATTAAATAAACCTTTTAAAAATAAACCTTTTAAAAATAAACCTTTTAAAACTTGATCAAGGTTACTTATACTACAAGGGACCAGGTCTATACATGAACTTTATCCTAAAATATGTTTTAACTTTAACAAAGGGGAGATACTAATACTGTCATTAATGCCCGGATAGGTGGTGGCAGCTAATCTTATTTGCCACTTCAATTCACTAATGTCCAGATGGACATCCAATACACATCCTTGAGCATCCTTAATAATTTGCTGTATCACACTAAATTTAAATTCATGTTTGGGATGCTGTCTAATATGTCTATGCAGGGCATTAGTATTTTTCATATGTCTTATGTCTAAAGCATGCTCACCTATCCTTTCTCTTAATGTTCGACAAGTTTTACCTATATAAAATGCTGGACATGGGTCACATCTAGCAATATATACAACATTCCTACTAAAACAATCAAAATGTCCCTTAATATAGATAACTTCATGTGCTACTACTATTTTATTTCCTGTGGTGGAGATATGCTTACAAATACTACATCTTCCACACCTAAAATTTCCAACTGCCCTACAAGACTCTACTCTATGAAGATAATTCCTTTCTAAAAGATTTTTAAAAGATCTATCTTTCCTATATACATTTATGGGTGGAGTTCTGATTTTGCCGGAAACATTCACATCCAGCTTCAAAAGTTCCCAGTTCCTTCGTATAACCGTAACCAGAAACTCTGCATCGACGGTGTAAGTAGTAATAACATACAAACAGTCTTTCCCTTCTTTCTTTACTTTTCTTTTTGCCAGTTCCCACATTAACTGCCTGTAGATCAATATCCCTGATTTCTTGTGTGTTAACCTTTAATATAGGTTGATAAAAGCCTTTGTCCCTTTTTACCGTAATCTCCTCTTTTATAGTACTAACTAAAACAGCCAGATATCCTCTTCTTATAAACATTTCCGTAATAAATTGTAATTCATCCTTAAATCTCTGAATATCATTGGTCATTCTGGCAGCCCTAACCATTTGGCCCTTAACAATAGCCTTTTTCTGATGGCTAGGGTGCCAGCTTTGATAATTCAAATAAGAGTTGGAGAAAGTGGCCTCCCTATAGATATTAGATGTAAGCCTCTTTTTATCTTGATCTACTACTAACTGAACGTCCAAGTAACATATTTCTGTAGAACTATATGTATATGTAAATTTTAAAAATTCTACAGTGCTGTTACTGTACTTCAAAAATAATTCCAAATTTTCACTATCTCCATTCCAAACAATAAAAATATCGTCCAGAAATCTTGTGTAATGCTGAATATACTGTTTGTAATCACTCTGGAATACATACTCCTGCTCCCAATAAGACATCACATAATTCGCATAAATGGGGTACATGCTGCCCCATTGCTACTCCTGTTACCTGTTTAAAATAACTACCCTCAAAGAACAGGAAATTATTATCCAATACAATTTCCATAAGTGTTACAAAAACATTTACTTGGTCTTGTTCAAAAAGCCCAGTTTTATAGTTGTATAGCCTAGTTTAGGTAGCTGTAGTCTCTGGGCATGTACAGAAGTGTTCAGCCTTTTTCTTATTTGCAAACTACACTTTATTAGAACCAAAAGTTGTTCCTGCCATGACCCTACCTAGCTCCACTTTCTCTCTGTAGTGCACTCTTCATTGCAACTTCACAACACACTTTCTTCTCATTCCAGTACAATTTCTGTTATACCACCATTAAATACATTCCTCTCTGTATCTTATTTCTCTCACATCTATTTTTTGCCAGTATCTTTATTCAACTCTAGACACTCTTTTCACCCTTCTCATGGTTCCTATTCTATACCTTACTACACCAGATATAAAATTAGATACTTACACCACTCACACATGAAAAAAAAAAAACTTTTTTGTTTGGTGTGCCTTTGTAATTACAGAATATATTTGAACTCGTACTGTTTTAGCCATTTAATGATTGTTTTAATCTCTTATGCATGTCATTATTGTACTCTTAACTGTTATGTAAACTTAATCTCTTTGTCTGTAATTGGAGCTTTTCTCCTCTGGTCTCCACTGAAAATGGGCTCCTAGCCCAGCTGGACTAACCCGGTTAACAAATGTCAATAAATAAATAAATGTATTAGCCAAAAGAGTGAAATGGTCTGTATAGGACCATTTTCAAGCATCACCCAAACCACAGAGCCATGAATTAATGTAATATACAGTCATATTTTCAAGTAACAAATCTACCAGTTTTTGGTAGGTTGGGGGAATTGGACTGCATAATGACAATCCACTCATACATAAGCAGACCACCTGAAAGGTGGGAGGAAACTTGAATAACCAAAAAAGTTCCACACAGACATCATAAACAAATGCCACTGATTCATGCCTTAGTATCATTGTGGGAGGAAACTTGAATAACCAAAAAAGTTCCACACAGACATCATAAACAAATGCCACTGATTCATGCCTTAGTATCATTGTGCACTGATATAATTAATCTTCATTATATATTTTACATTATAGGCTATATATAAAAAATCCTCCTAGACATTGCAGTGTGATATCATCAAGATGCTGCCACCCTATGCCTACCATCCTTGGAAATGGTGAATGAATGGATCTGCCCTAAGTGCTAGTGGATATCAAGCTTGAGTGACATAGGTTGAGGGGTCAAAACATGAAAACATCAAAAACAGCAGCTGAGTGAAAGAGCATTTGTGAATGATATACAGAAAAAGTATTACAGACATGGGCAGCAGTTCACTTACAGAAGAGACTGAACTTTAATGTCATGAACTAGAAGTGAACAAAACAATGACACTAATAACGTTCTACAATGTTAAAGGAATTACTGTAGGAGATGGCAACACAATGGACTGCCTGCATTAGGAAGCATGTAATATGGAGATGAAGGTGTAAGAAAGGAGGAAGAGGAGGGCAGATATAGTCTAACTTCACCAGACTCCATGCAAGCAAAAGGCTAGATAGTGTCAACCCTGTAGAAGGATGGTTACTGAAATGCTACTTCATCAAATATGCTGAAAGATGGAAACAAAATGTATTTTACAAAAGCAAACCGGATTCAGGCACATAACTAAGGTATTTGGCTAATATACATTCTGTTATTGATCTCCCTGTAGATCATGTTAGACAGACCTCTGCTTGACTATGGAAACAATGTGAGGTGTCCCAACTCCAAGGCTGGGAGCTAGAAAATAGAACTCAAAGAAACTTTATATAGTGAATACATGGTTAAAAGGAAATTCCCTTATAAAATAGGCTGAAATAGTTTGAACATTGTTTCACTGTCACACAGATGACTACCAGGTAAATTGATTCTGGCCTATATTAGAACGCTTATGTCTACAAAGACTACAGCATGGCAAAGAGCTAGGGAGCATAAAAACATAAACTAAGTATAAACTACTTCCAAAACAACACAAAGAAAATGGTGGCTTAATCAAAGAACAGTTAGAAAATTAAATAAACTACTCTCTAAGGTAAAACAGGCATCATCACTGGACAAATTCAAAACTTTTGGATAAATGTATGAAGAACAGGATTTATGCTATTTATGCTATAAGTTAGGTCAGGCAATAGTGAAAACGTTCTGGTCTTCTAGACCTGTTACTGTGAGAAGATATAATGAAAAATTGTCTAGAATGTGATTACTGAGATTGTGTTAGCAAACGTAAAATATGTAAGTATTGTGCAAGAATTCATGAGAAAGGCATGGTAAGGTAGGAACCACTGAAGCTCACACAAGAAAGAGGCTGATGAAGGTTGGTCATACACATTCACCTGAAATAAGGTGTATGATATGCTAAGGATAAGAGAAATGACAGCAAGATGTTGTCACATACCTGGAAGGGTAGCGCAAACAAAAAACAGGTAAAGGAATAAATACATATATAAGGCTAGCAGAGCTGATTCAGCCTTCTAGCCCTTTCCCTACCAAAACAAAAATGACAGTAAAAGAGAATGCATGACCAGTATCTATCTGATCAGAAAGATGAAGATAGAGGGATGAATTATAGGAAATATAAAATAACTCTCACACACACACACACACACACACACACACACACACACACACACACACATATATATATATATATATATATATATATATATATATATATATATATATAATGCAACACATTTCAAAGAAGGAAATATTTCACTTATACATACATTATATTATACAGAAATGAGCAGGACTGAGCAAAGTACAGAGATTTGTTAATATTTCTTCAGAAGAAAAATGGTAGATGTAGAGATTAGGTGCGTGATAGCAGAGGTATGCAAACATATATGTAGAGAGAATTCCTGTCAACAAGAAAGAGAAAGTCATAGATTTAGTCTTCCTCCTGACATTAGATTACAAAATAATACTTCCACTTTCAAGAAACTACCGATATCACACCTTCTCACTAGCCGACTATGTAACTACAATGCCCCGCCTTAGACTCTCACCACACAGCAACAATACTGCTTCCTTAAGCCACTCATCCTTTGTGACATGCTCGGCATGGTCACTCCCTTTAAATGCTCATGGATGCTGCTTGTAAACATGTAAATATGTAAACAGCTTACTCATATTCTTCTATTGCTGCCTTATGCTCTACTTAGCTGCTAGTCATGTATCTCATGTGTTCTATTTCAAATTACAACATTGTTACACCTTGTATTACAATGTTAACAATTCTTCTGTAACTTGTTACTGTTTACACTAAATGCTGTAAGTATTGTACTTGTGGAACTTCTCCCCAGGCCTTCGCTGAAAACGGACACCAGCTGTCCAGTCGGACAATCACGGTAAACAAATGTCAAATAAAAATAAATAAATACATTTACAAGGATCTGTAGCTGTCAAAGCATGCAAAGGAACAGAGAGACTGGATTGATTTGCATATTACTGTGTCAATGTGCATTGTTCTGTTTCTAATTGAAATCTCACAATATGTTTTATTAATGGAAGCTTCATGTTGTCTGTGTGGTTTTCCTTACTAATCATATTTCAAAACATGGTTTCTGCCCCGCCTGAACTAAGTTTATCTGTTCACTGAAGAAATCTTGAGGCAACACCATATATATAACAAAGGAGACTTTATTCAATAAAACACACAGTGGCAATGTAAAAAAGTGAGCACTTTTGCATTCCACAGAACACTTCTTCAGACTTAATTATTTCACTCAAAGGTACATCCATTTAAATACACAATTGATTAAATGTTCAGCCAATCAAAAAAACATTTTAATTTTCAATTAAATAATAATTATAGCTTGTATTCATTGTGTATCTTATAGCATTCCTATGTTTCTTTGTAGTGCCTCATATAACTATACTATACAGCATAAATAACAGTGAATATATATTTACTAATAAAAACTTTAAAACAGTAAAAAACAGCATCAACTAATATATATATATATATATATATATGTATATATATATATATATATATGTATATATATATATATTTATAGAGGCCTGTGTCAGGATGCTTAACTGTATTAGCACTTGCCATAAATGAACACTGATTACAGTTTCTGCAGGCAAATGTGCCTTGCCTTTCAGATCTCACTCTGTTTGTCGTATTCTTGTCATAACATAGCATCCTTTTCAGAGATTTAGTATTCCTATATGAATAACTGGGTGGAGTTCCTACTATCCCTAAAATAGTCTGGTCCACAATGCCATTCATACCACTTCACATTGTGCTTTTCATTGATTTTGTGATGTTGTGCTGCCACCTAATGACATTAGATTAGATTGCAATGAATTTGACACATTTATAAACATACATACATATATATATATATATATATATATATATATATATATATATATATATATATATATAGGCTGATGTTTTTTACTGTTTTAAAGTTTTTATTAGTAAATATATATTCACTGTTATTTATGCTGTATAGTATAGCTATATGAGGCACTACAAAGAAACATAGGAATGCTATAAGATACACAATGAATACAAGCTATAATTATTAAATTGAAAATTAAAATGCTTTTTTGATTAGCTGAACAGTTAATCAATTGTGTATTTAAATGGATGTACCTTTGAGTGAAATAATTAAGTCTGAAGAAGCATTTTGTGAAACGCGAAAGTGCTCACTTTTTTACTTTGCCACTGTGTGTTTTATTGAATAAAGTCTCCTTCGCTATATATGGTGTTGCCTCGAGATTTCTTCAGTGGACTACATTTATTTCTTTTCGTAGAGGCACTTTACCCTGAAGACTGAGTTTTTCCTTCAAGTTTATCTGTTTTCATATCTCTTTCATTTTCTTTAGTGGGATCTTGTTTGTGACAAGCATAGCCTGAACAGTGTTGGATCGTCCATCTACATGCTGGGTGTCCTTACAGGAGGAGTTTTGTCTGGAGTCCTGGCAGATAAGTAAGTACTGAATGAAATCTTTCTTAGCATTTCTTGCACGTCTTTCTGAGGCAAATAGATCATTCCATACATAACAGTAACTGAGTAAAAGAATTATACACACCACAAAACACACACGTAAACACACACACAATACACACACATACACACACACACACACACACACACACACACACACACACACACACACACACACACACACACACTTCATAATAACTATGGAAATATATAGAAAACATGACTATCATTTAGTCAAATCCATATATATGAATGGTTAAATAGATGAACTGGTGAATGCACAAAAAATGTCACAGAATCCATCTGGACCCTCCAATAAAGTTGAATAGTTCCAATATCACAAGATAAAAACAGCTACAATGAACACAATTCCAAGTTAAGTGCTTTCATCCTGTATATTCAGGACTTCCTCAGAAACATACACAACCATTATTAAATCATTCCTTCTAATATAAATTCTCTTTAAATCATGTGACCTTCAGAATTGCACATTAATTTAATTCTTAAAGAAACAAAAGTCTAGTAACCAAAACCGCCCTTTCCTTTTTCCCAATTAACACTCCCTTAAATCAGTTCTAAAATACAAAAAAAAAGAAAGAAAAAGAAAAATTCAAGCAAGGATAAAGAATACATATATAATAAACGTATAAAATAAATAAATATTATATACTATATCCATATTCAAACATTAAAAATTATATTAATAATTCCATAAAAACCTATTTAAAACCATGTTGCTGAAATGATAAAATAGGATATTCATCTTTCCAAGGCTTTCAATTTTAGCACACTTGCAATGGAACAATGTTCATTTAAACCAAACCAACTTCTTGCATTCAGGGCAAACTGCCATTGTGGTTATGCCCTTTCTAGCCTAAGATGCCAGGATCCAACCCTCAAGCTTGAGACAGTCTTCTCAAGGACAATAAACTTAAATGTATACTCCAGTGAACTTTGTATGTATTTATACAAGGCATTCATTAGCTTGCCCCTACTAATGTCATAAAGATGTTCATATATTCTGTCTTTGAAGGGGCGCTCAGTTTTTCCGATGTAGAAACAAGGGCAATTTTGGCATATAGATACTATAAATACAAAATATTAGAGTTATGAAACCAGATAAGGGGGGAGGGGTTGTTATCATGGAGAAACCTGGACTATATTATTTGAATGGAATCTACTTTGAAATGGAGGTTTATGAAACTATATCTATTAATTAATTGAATACAGCATACCAAACAATTTGTTTGGAATTGAAAGACTTATTTATTGAAAGGTCCGTCACTACAGACGAGTATAATTATTTAAATATTTTATATCCTACCATCCCAATTTTATTCAGCATACCAAAAATCCATAAATGATTGGGAACCCTCTGATGCATTGTATAGTGGACAGAAGGGGTTCTTTTTCCTGTAGGGTGTGCAAAATTACTTGATTATAACTTGAAACATTTGACTGATGAATGACAAGTATGTAAAGACTCGGAGTTTTTTGGAAAGAATAACGGAATTGGAGGTCTCCGCTTGTTTTATCCTGGGAATTGGAATTTAATGAGAATGACATAGTTATAACAGTGGATGTTAAAGAGCTATACACCATAATACCACACAAGGGAACATAGTGCTTTTTTGTCAGTTTTTAATGCGCAAACAGGTGCAACAAGATAAGATCAATTTATATGAACAATTAGTAAATATTATTTTGAGAAATACTTATATTGTATTTGAGGGCCGATACTATTTACAGAAAAATGGGTTGGCTATGGGATTCCCTTTAGTATCCTTGTTTGCAAATATAGTGATGGCGGAATGGGAGAGGGAACATGTTACAAGGCCATTTAGAGATTTGTATAATTTTTACATGAGACATTTGGCCAATTTGTTTTTTTATTTGTAGGGATGGGAAAGAAAAATAACCTCCTTTACTGAATACCTGCACAATAGTACCAGTTTTCTTAAATTTACATCACAGATTGAGGAGAGAACGATAGCTTACATGGATTTCTTGTTGGAGAAAGATAAGTGCCACAAAACATATTTTGCATGTATTTTCAAAAGCCTACATACTCGAATTCTTTTTTCATTTTTACCAGTAGCCATCCTTTTTCTCAGAAATGAGCTGTAGTTAAAGGGCAGTTTGTAAGAGCAGCCAGGATGGTTACTAAAGAAGAACATTTTATAGAAGAATGTGAGTCGTTAAAGGCTATGTTTGAAAAAGGGCATTATCCATCAGATTTCCTAAGGGAACTAATGTATGAGGTGGCAAATAAGAGGGAAATGTGGTTATTTTAAACCCATTTTATCCCTGGAGAAAAATCATGAGGTAGAGTTAAATATACAGAAAGAAGTGCAAGACACCAATAATTATAATTATAATTATAATTGACTTCTCAAAAGCTGACTACAACCTCCTAAGGGAGGGTATCAGCAGCTTCACACCACAGCCCCCCTCAGAGGATGCAGACAACTATGCTGAACAGTATGCCAATGCAGTATACAAGCACCTGTACAACTGCATGGACTTAGTCACCCCCAACAGAGCTAAAACCTGCTCCTCAAGGAAACACAAATCTGTTTGGAGGACATCCTCCATCAACAGGTTTTACAACTAAAGGAAGAAACTGTTGTCCAAGGGTAAAAAGGAACAAATTCCAAATCAGAAAAGCTCCCTCCTCCACCTCAACAAGCAAATTAGATGACTAGTGAAAACCTCCAAAGCCAATTATGAGTTGAAACTAGCCTCCGAAACAAAGGGAAACCACAAGTCCTTCTTCAGTTATGTTAGGAACCTTCATGGCAAAACCCAAGTTTGTTCTGAATTAGTACTTAATGGTACCACTTACACTGACCCTGCTGACTTAGCCAACCTGCTAGCTGGTAGGTTCAGAGCAAACTTCACCCCCTTATTGCCCCCCCCAAAGGCCCAGTCAACATGCCTAATACTTGTTTCATACTTCACATCTGCATAGATCAAGTGTCAAAGGCCCTATCCAAGGCAAAGAAAACAGCTTCCATGGGACCTGATTGTATCCCAGACTGTATTCTGCACCATCTCCAGCAAGAACTAGCTTCACTATTGAGCACCCCATTCAACCACAGCTAAATTATAGGCTTCATTCCAGCAGAGTGAAGAACCACCATTGTCATCCCCTTGCACAAAGGTGGTGTCACTACTGACCTGGGAAATTATCACCCCATTAGCTTGACAAGTCTGATCTGTAAAGCCATGGAGTATATTATTATGGATCTCATAAACAAGGACACAGGCAATCTGCAAGCATTTGATCCCACCTAATTCAGATTTGACAGGGCAGATCTAGACTACTGAACCTAGATGACTTCTTTGAGTCTGTCACCAAGGCCCTGGATGAGGGGAAAGTCAGTATATACAGCTTATGTTGACCTGGATAAGGCCTTGACACAATCCCCCACTCAGGGAGCATCAAAAAGCTAATACAACTTGGTGTTAATCCCTATCTCATCAGATGGGTGCCCAAATGGCTCACAGATAGGACCCACAAGGTCAAAATAGGTGCCACTACCTCCAACAGCAGACCCGTCACTAGTGGTGTTCCACAGGGATCTGTCCTGGGACCCTACTGTTTGGCATCTGCTTCTCAGAGGTCCAGGCAAAGACAAAGGGCCTGTGGCTGACTAAGTTTGCAGATGACTGTAAGTTGGGTGCTGTCATTGACTCCCCAAATGATGTTAATATACTGCAAGAGTGTCTCGCAGCAACAAATAACTGGTGGCAAAGTCATGGCCTTGAGGTAAACACAAAAAATGTATTATCATACCATTTGGCAAAACATGGCCCCTACTGATTACCACATCAAAGGCAACCCCCCCTAAGTGCACAAACTGTGGTGAGAGACCTGGGTACTCAGGTTGACAACAATCTCATAATCGGCCATCATGTGGCAGCAGTGGTCAGAAAAGTCTTTTACTTGGTTCATCTCATAAGTAAAGGGATTGCATCCAGAAAAAGGTTATTACCTCTCTGTACTGCTCCCTCATTAGACCTATAATTGAGTATAACGCCCTGTTTGGTATGTACCTCTCCAAACACCTGCACCAACTGAAAAGGCCACAGAAATACCTCACAAAGAGAATCCATGGCCTCCAACACCTGTCTTATGTGGACAGGCTCAAATCACTATCACTCTACTTGGTATCATACAGATTTCTCAGAGGTGATCTGTGTCTCGCCTACAATGCAATATCGGACCCTGCCCTACTAGAAATGCTTCCTATCCGTAAGTCTAACTCCTCGATCATTACCCACTCAATAGGCCTAAATCTAATATGCGGAATCAACAAAACCTGCTGGAGAGACAGGTTTGTCTCCCAGAGGCTGCCCCGTCTCAGGAATAGACATCCTCTACATGTCAAACAGAGTACCTTGCTGACCCTCTTCAAGCGCAACCTTGATGAGTGGATGGGAAACCACAAATTTGTCCCAGGGGTTTCACCTTTGTCCCTCAATGACAGGGGTGACAGGTGCTGACTGAGGTTTCTTTTTTTGGAGATAAACTCTTGGCTAGGCTTGTAAAGGCCCCAGGGTCATTAGCCTAGTGACCTCCTATGATCCCATGAGCCTATGCATTTATCACCACCATTAACACAGAGAATAATTATATAAGGAGGATACTAGAGAAAAAAGTGATTATTTTGAGGGATAATGAGGACCTTAGGAATATTACAGATAAGGGGCTAAGTATAATATATTGAAGAGGAATGGCCATAAAATAATTAATGGCGAGACCTAAGGTTCTTTCTCAACCCAACAATAGAATGAATAAATGTGGCCATTGTAGATATTGTAAATCTATACATACCTCCCAATGGGTGGAAATTAGGGGAGAAGGATTTTAACAAAGGGCAGATATGATTGTTTAAGTAAAGGAGTGGTTTATGCAACTATATGCCAAAATTGTCCTTGTTTCTACATCAGAATAAATGAGCGCCCCTTCAAAGACAGAATATATGAACATCTTTATGACATTAGTAGGGGCAAGCTAACGAATGCCTTGTATAAACACATACAAAGTTCACTGGAGTATACGTTTAAGTTTATTGTCCTTGAGAAGATTGTCCCAAGCCTGAGGAGTGGACCCTGGAATCTTAGGCTACAAAGGATAGAACTAGAATGGCAGTTAGTCCTGAATGCAAGTAGTTGGTCTGGTTTAAATGAACATTGTTTCAGTGCAAGTGTGTTAAAATTGAAAGTCTTAGAAAGATGAACATCCTATTTTATCATTTTAATAATATGGGTTTAAAGAAGTTTTTATATAATTATTAATATAATTTATATATATATATATATATATATATATATATATATATATATATACACACACACACACACACACACACATATATATATATATATATATATATATATATATATATATATATATACACATATATGTATTTATTTATTTTTTTACATTTTATATATGTATGTTTTTTATTTTATAATTGATTTAAGGGAGTGTTAATTGGGAAAAAAAGGAAGGGTGGTTTTGGTTACTAGGCTTTTGTTACTTTAAGAATTAAATTAATGTGTAATTCTGAAGGTCACATGGTTTAAGTAGCATTTATATTAGAATAAATAATGGTTGTGTATGTTTCTGAGGAAGTCCTGAATATACTGGACGAAAGAGCTTAACCTGGAATTGTGTTTATTGGAGCTGTTTTTATCTTGTGATATTGGAACTATTAAAATTCATTGGAGGGTCCCGGTGGATTTCATGCCATTTTTTGTGCATTCACCAGTTGTTTTTGTTCCCTGTGGAATATAGTAAAAAGGTGAACTGCCAAAACAATGAACTGAAACATAGCTGATGTTAATAATCTATAACAGTTTTAAAACTGTCTCACATAATCTAGGGTCTTACTTGAGAAGGAACAGATTTTCATACAATAATTTTAATAATCAAATAATAGTTCTTTAAAAAAAGATCAAACAGCTGTAGTAAGTTTTTACTGCCTATGTCAGCTCTGTTTCTTTTTTGCAATGATGATAAAAGTATCCTCCCTGTACTTCAGATTTGCTGCAGCCATTAAAATTATTATATACTGTAATTAGCTCTTTTAACATATTAAACCCTATTGATGCTGTAAGCATTTTTCTAGAATCATGTTAGTGACATCTCTTGTCATCTACAATTGCCTGTTCATATTTACAATAATAATTGAAACAAATACCATGCTGCACACAAGCTATTCAAATATGTATTCTTATATCTAACATGACTGCAAAACAAGTGCATAGATAATTGACCTCTATCTAATACAACTAAAGACATATTAAAAGTTGCCCATATATTGTTTATTTATATTGTCATTATTTTTCATGTTTCTCAAAATATTTAAAAAAAAACGAGCAACAAAGACAATGGTTTGACCTCATATGAAAGCTCACAGCTGAATGAACAAAATCCTGTTTTTACTATGTATGCAGCTTGTGGTTACTGACCTATTATAAGTTGATTACAAAATAATACAAAAATTAATACATATTCTTTTATTCTGAGCTACAAAATGTAGTTTAAATTCAAGTATCTAAAGAATGTAACCACTATAAAGATTAGTTTGTGTTAACCAGTTGGCTAAGCCATGATGTCAGAAAGGTGCTTAACAACTTCCTGTTAAGCACCTTAAGAAGAGCCATAGCTGGCTCATCTAGCACCTTATGCTCCTCAATTTGGCATCCCTCAACTCTATGATGAGGAGCAAAAAAAAAATCTGTTCTCTTCCATTGTCTCTGCACTAGGTCCTTTGTATTGCCAGACCACCAACTCTACATTGCACAAAAAGTTTGTAAGTTTTAAAATATAGCCAAACTGCTTGCTACAGTATCTACCATACATGAAGAGCTGAAGCTACTTCTTCAGGTCAATACACAAAAGCAGAGGTGCAATGAATATCAGTACATCACTACTGCCAGCCATTCTCCCTAACACGTTGCACACAGGGCAGTTGCCCCCTTTGCCCCACCCTAGCTACACTTCATATCCTAAGCACGATTAAATTCTAATCTCATGCTAGAACATTAACAGTGGTCAGTGGCAATCTCAGAAAAGAGTGCAGAAAGTGAAAAGAGCTTTAAAACAAATACTTCATTAACACTGAATGAAGTATTAACATGTGTTTTAAAGATCTTTGTGCTTCCTGATGCTCTTCTGTGAGGCTGCCATCTTTATGGCAGCTGTGAGTATATTACATCTTTCAAAGCTGTTAAACACCTAATGGTTCTATGGTTTGTGTTTTTTTCTGTAAATGTTGAAATACAGAGGGGCAGGTAAAACACATCTATATCACAACATTGCAGACGCAAAATGTTGAACTCTCACAAGAGCTTAAATGCCGAAAGTCGAATTTGGTATTGTGGGGGGGGGGTCTTCCCCCCACACCCCCAGCTAAATATATATTCCAACTCCGAGATTGCACTACAGTGAGGAAAGGGCAAATATCCCAGTCTTCACTGTACTGTGATCTCAAAAATGGACCCTCGACATTTCCGCACTTTTGCTGTTGTGCAGTTCGACATTTTTATTTTTCGATAACATGATATAGATCCAATAAAACACTATGTACTACAAAAAATTATGACTAGGTCTCTCCAGTCATAGCCGTAATTGTTATGTGTTCTTGACACTGATGTCAAGATTCACCTCTTAACTTTTGTTCTCTAAGTAAATTTTCTTGACACCCATGTCTCAAACAAATAGCAATCTGGTTATGATCAGAAACCAGGTCATAGCAATCTGGTTATGATCAGAAACCAGGTCATAATATTTTATCTAGTAATATGACTGTGCTCCAAATCTGGAAAAAGTTAGCAGTATTAAGCAACTTTTTATGTCAGAAAGGTGCTTAAGAAGGTTTTGTTAAGCACCTTTCAGTGCTGCTAAGTTCTAGTCTCATACAAGAACATAAACAGCAGCCACTACAGAACAGCAGTAATGAGCTTAAACAGCTATAAGAGTTGTAAAACTCTTCAGACTGCTTTTTGTGTGCATATCAGCATGGTGTATTCCAACTTTTAAGGTTGCTATAGGATTAAAGATACACTTCATGTCTGTCCACTTTCTGTGAGACCGTGTTAAATATGTTACAACTTTCAAGACTGTAGCCCCTTTCAGGCTTCTACAATTTCTGTTTTCATTTTTTTCTGTCTGTCTTGCAGGACATTGAAGCAGCTAAAGCTTCATTTAAAACACAGAAATATTTTGCTGCAGTAGGTTTGTAACAGGTTTCAAAGTTGTGAAACAACTGGATTTCCTACTCTTTCTATTATACATATATATATATATATATATATATATATATATATATATATATATATATATATATATATATATATATATATATATATATATATATATATATATATATATATATATATATATATATGTATATATATATATATATATATATATATATATATATATATATATATATATATATATATATATATATGTATGTATGTGTATATATATATATATATATATATATATACATGGATCTAGGACAATTCACTGAAAGCACATTTCAATGAAATGTGCTTTCAGTGAATAGTCCTAGACCCATATATATGTATATGGTTCCGCTTCACAATCTCAAATTACTGAATGCTTGAAATTCAGTAACTCGAGACTGTAAAGTCGAAAATGCAGAAGCGCGAATCTGCATAAGTGTGAATCTAAATATCTCAAATTCGCGCTTATGCATGTCAGCTACAGGACGGGAAGTGTGTGAGTTGGGATGTTTTACGGAAGTGAAGGTAAGTGAGTGTATGTGTGTGTTTTGTAAGTTGTGCATGTAGATTAAGGTAGGGAGGTGGGAGTATGAGTGCGAGTGTTGGATGTGTCTATGTATGTGTGATGTGCTTGTGTGTGTGCGAAGCAGTTTAAAATGTCTGTGGGGAGTGGGGGTGAAGGGGGACTTGCCCCCCTGCGTACATGTAGTGTAGGGCTTGTAGTTTATGTTATGTGGGTTGTATGGTGTGCGTGTTGTGTGGTGTATGTGTTTTGTATGTTCGGGGTTTTTTGTTTTTGTGCTTGTGGTTTTCGGGATTTTTGTTGGTTCGACTTTATAATTTCGAGTTACTGAATTTTGAGCATTCAGTAATTCGATATTTTGATATTATGAAGGGGAACCATATTTATATATATATATATATATATATATATATATATATATATATATATATATATTTTTTTTTTTTTGTAAGTCGTGGCATGTTCGACAGACAAAGCCCATGCTCTATATACTATAAACAATTATGATCTGATCTCTCTGCCTGATCATAACCAAATTGTTCTATGTTCTTGACGTGATCTGAGACCCAGTCATAAGCCTCTAAATCAATGACATTTCTTTTTGAAACATGACAACAGTTTATGCATCCAGATATCCATTTATTGGTCACTGGAGTACCTGAACCTATTAATGGTTCAGGAGAGATAAAGGAGTCCTGGATAGTACACCAGTGTATCACAGGGCACGAAACACACACACACTCTCACATATACACACACACACACACACACACACACACACACACACACACACACACACACTCACTCACACACACACACGCACACACTCACACACGCACACACACACACACACACACACACACACACACACACACACACACACACATGTTGATATGACTGATATGTGCCTCAGAGGACCCCATGCTCCAGAACAGGCTCCCCATTCATGTGATGTAGTGTCCATCCATAACAGTTGTTAAGCATAACCTTGGCCCAATGGATGGGAAATCAGAAATTCACCTGGGTCTGGCCCCCGTGTCTCTGAGAGACAGAGGCAGACAGTAATGCCCAAACTAACCACTCCCCCAACACATAACCTCCTGAAACTTCCTAACTAACATATAGCCTCCTAATAAATGCCCATTATACATAGGGACACAATTAGGTTGGATTCCACGGCTAGTCTTGTAAAGGCCCTGGTTGTCATTAGTCTAGTATATAACTATGAAATTATGAACCCTATCCTCATTTACTGCAACAAGGCTGACTATATTCCTAACTAAATTATTGAAAAGCAGCTATATTTGTACTGCAAATACCATGTCATTCATTATACAGAAATATAAAATGACTGTTTTTCATGACTGAGGTTCATGAAGCACTTCTTCATAAAGTAGCAGGATGGCTCCTTAACAGCAATTGGTGACTCAGGTGCTATAGAAACTAGTAAGGGGCGATGGGGGTGGAAATCATGGCTGATGGCAGTTTCCCATCCTGGGAAGAGAGGATAGCTTCACTCACTGTATAGCTAGCAACTTGCTGAGGCAGGTGCCTCAGCATATAGAATGACTGGCTGAGAAAAAAGTGCCCACTAGTCTATGCATACCCAATAGCCACATTTCCGCCCATGCAGAGAAACATCGACATTTCAGTAGAGCAGCTTTATGGGAGCTCCAGCTTATCCCAGTACCACAAAGAACAGTGCATAGGCAGGGAAAAAGCATTCACACTTCATGACTACCTGAGTGATGGCCCAACTGCTTAGCTATTGTCCAGCACTTGGCCACTTAAAGTGCAGGTGCCATGAGACAAACATCCACTAGAAAGTGGGGGTTCCTTCATAGGTCAATGGGTAAAATGGCTTAAGTGGTAGAAAGTATGAATGAGTGGAGGATGGAAGAAGCTTGAGCACTGACAGGAACACTGGTGAAAAAAAATAGCTGGGTTTTGTCTACATAATACCACAACAGGTTTAAGTGGCAGCCTTTGTACAAAGAAGCCAGTCTGGCCAAAACTGATTGCCCATCTCAGGACAATTGATGTATTTAGGTCTACTTGTGTTGCTGATAGCTGGAATTTGCACGTCTGTAGAAACACACTCATGTTGACATGGCTGGCATTATAGTAGATTGGGATAAAAGATGACCCCTCCTGATTGACCCTCACTCCAGTGATGAGGAACAAATGGTCAAGCTGAATGAGATAGGCTTGACGATCAGGAGACAACAGAGCAATGCCCCAACCAAAAATAAAAAAAACTCTGTTTAAGGTGCTGCTGCAAAGTGAGATAAACCACAAGGTTTTTGTGTGTGTGTTTGTGTATGTACGTGTGTTTGCTTGGATGAATCTGCATTTAAGTTTGCTTGTATATAACAAACTGTACTATTTTATGAAGACTCATACTCTCTGTTAATCTTGAAAAGAAGTCTTCTGGACTTGAAGGCTCATTGTAATTGCAGATTTCATTCATGAAGTGTGTACAGCAACTGCATCCTGAGAAATAATAAGAAGTGAATCTAATAAACTGAGACTTAGGGCTACTTTTATACACAAAAATATATAAATCAGCAAACTGTTATAGTAGTTTTAGGCTACATGGACATTTTAAGACAGTCTCCAATACTTTTCCAATCTCATAGTCTTTCTCTTATGAATGATCAGTTACTACATAATCCCCAACTATCATGTAAATAAACAAATTAACCATTTTTTTTATTTTTACAACCAATAATAATGTAAAGTTTCTCCCCTATTCTCAAGATCTTACACTGACTACACTAACTAGCACACTTTCTTATCGCCTGGCTGTACGCCTACTTTCCTCCGTGGAGCTGTGGCCTAACTTAGCATCACATGACTGGCAGTGCCTGACAGTGTTTCTAGCAACCAGAAATAGCCACACCCTCCTATTTTACATGTACAGGGAGAGAAGCAGCATGATACTTGCATTAATTCTGTTTAATAAACTCCTATTTAATTTAATCTGATTAATAAACTCTTATTTAATTTTGTCTAATAAATAACTATCTACCAGAAAAAAGCTTCAAAGTCACCACACTAAAATCCAAAACACCAATAGGTGACAGTGTGGTGCAGGAGCAATATTAAAACAAATGGACCGATATTAAAATGCCAATAAGTTATTAAAAGAACATTAAACATTAAACACTTGCATCCCTTCAGGTTCAGGACTTCACCATAATGAATACATTCAAAACTAATTTCTCCTTGTTATATACTAAGCAACCAACCATTTCAACTGATAAATTTCCTTATATACTAACTTTAAGATTGTAATTGTGTGTAACAAATTAATTAGTTGATATGGTTGGTTGTTTAGTATATAAGGAAAAATTGTTTTTAAATATATTCATGCTGATGAAGTCCTGAATCCGAAGAGATAAAAGTGCTTTTAATAAATTAGAGGCATTTTAATCTCGATCTGTTTGTTTTAATATTGCTCCTGCACCACATTGTCACCTATTAATTCCTCATTTTTGCCTTACAATGAAGTACAGCATTTTGAGGGGCTGGGACTTGGCACAATGCTTAAAGTGTTTACCTCACAGACACAAAATACAGAGTTTGATTCTCACCATTGAAGGAAATTGGCTAGGCTTAAAATGGTCCACAAGGACAGCCAGCACTTATTTATGAACCTGTGCAGAACGGGGGCATGTACCTTTGTATACATCTTTGCTGGCATGTGGTAGCTACCTTTTACAATGATGCAGGAAACAAACATTGCCTGATGGCCTTTGACAGCTGGCAGACAAGCTTCAGAATGGTACCCTTCACCCAAGATGTAATACCTGAAATTGTGGTATTAGGTTTTCCAAATGTTTTTTTTTTTTAATTTGACTTTAAAATTCCAAAATGTGAAATGTCTAACAGACATTTTAGAGATTACAGTACTGAATAATTATTACATTTAAAAGAGTGAAAATGTCAATTTAGGCTTGCAATCTATGAGGGAATGGCCTGAAAACTATGTTCTGTTTAGAAACTAAATTAAAGCTGAAATTTGATTATTTAATTTATTATATTCAAGTATAGCAGGTTGATGATTTTAATAATGGTGTTCTCATTTAAAAATGAAATTATGGGGTAGTGACACAAAGTAAATGTTTTAATCTTTATCCTCCATATAAAATAGGAGGCAAGCTATTTAGGACAGTTGGGGGAGTAATTATTGAAGAATCAAACATATGAATGTAGTGGAACAAATTAAAGTGAAGACAAATTCGATGATTGTAGGACATACATTAAAGTTTCTCACATTTTGAGAAAATGGGTAGAGAGATGTTTTGGAGCCTTTCATGACTCTGGATGTCAAAAGTTGGGAAGTGATAGCTGAAAGTGTCCTGCATCATGGCAGCACATTCAAAACTGCCAGAAGCAGAAGTAAAGATCAAGTCCAGGATGATATTCTGCCTGGTGGCTTGTTCAGTTCAGATGGTAAATGTAATTAATTGTGATGTAAAAACTGATTTGAAGCAAGGCTCCTGTCTATACTGGATTACCCATGGCAATGAGGAGCATATTAAAAAAATATCACATCCTTTTTAGTCAAGACACAAAATGTCATAACTAACTCATCTAAATGTAACAACAGTGACAGCTCAGAAAATTGCAAATCACAAAATCTGACAACATTAAGAAATAAATCATCATTTCTGCAAGGAGACCTTGGCCTCCTGCACCTCCAGATGCTGGGGCTTGCCCAAAAGACTTCATTTCTACATATGCTACATCTGTAGAAAGGGGAAAGTTAAAAAAATCATGTTTTTCCCTTTCCATGAGTCATACAACCTCAGACATAGACTATCAACAACACATATACTGAAATGAGGACAACATAAAAATTCCCTTAAGGTTACATGACACTGTAAGTATCAAAAAAGAGGAATTTGACAAAATACAGTGTTCCAGGAGTGGGTGCTCCTTTAATGTTAATGGTCATCACATACATAATGTCACTGCATTTTCTAGATGATCAGGTCACACATAATTACAAGCCATGGGCAAACCTTTGGGCAGAGGTGACAAGAGCTTCTCTCAGATGAGAAAAACTTAGCAAACACCTGACTCCCATGGGGGGAATTCTTGGGGAATGAAGGTGTGACACATGCCTGCATAAAAAAAGCTCAGAAATTAAGTCATCTTGCTTTCAACGGAAAAAGGCTAAGCTCTATAAGAAGTGAATCTTGGTTTTCCCAAAGAAACACTCAGCCTCAACTAATGTCTGCTCCCAGGATTCAAGAACAATTCCTATTTCGTTGCATAACATGGCACTATCAGTTCCAGATCCTCTAGAACAAGGACATTTAGTTAGTCAGTCCTATTGTCACTGTTTCTCTTGTCCTGTCTGAATTTTGTTAAATCCAGGTAGCAAGATTGCAGAATCTCAACTATTAGGCAGAAGCCAAGTTTGAGAGATGGCTCCTATGCTCTACAATGCTAATTACACTCATTAATGTAAAAGGCTGCCTACTTAATGTCTGTTATAAGTTAGTCCAACAGCACCAGTGTCCACACTCTGCTACTGAAGAGGGATTGTTTTGTCTTTCACTACTCACTATCCAACCTGTCAACACGGCAGGTCAGCACTGAACTCAGGAGCTGGCAATGTTCATGTCCTTGTCCCTGTACCAGCAGCTTGATTTAGGTCTAGGATTGTCCATTGCTTAGTTCCCCATTGTTGGTGTAGGTGGCTTGGTGTTACCATTCATATATCTGGGTCAGTGCAGGTATAGTGTCTTTGTGCCTTTTGTTCACCTTGAGAGAATTTGTACTGAATTTCCTTTTCTTGATAAAAAAACAAGGACAATGACCTTTACAGATTTGTGCATTCCCTGTGCCATACAGTAGTTCTCTTGGCTTGATGACTACCCTGATAGCTCCGTAAAATGCAAATGACTACAAAAGTCACTTTTAAATATTGATGTAAGCCAGAGGAATAGTGATAGATGTTGAAGTACTCTGAGTTATAATAGAAAGTCAGTTTCTGATACAGTCCTGTGACAATCAGGCTTTTAACATACACTGAAAGCTATCAATGTACAATCTACAGAAAGTGCAGTGTATATTCAGAAATACCTTAACAGTTTATGTGCACATTGTACAGAGAACTGTGGAGACTGATTAAGAATAGCTGTAAAGTAAATATCATGATAAAAGCTCAATGGTTGTGGCAATATTTAAGCAAAACACTAAAATTTATGAACTAAAACAACATCTCAGAAATGACTTATTCAAAAAAACAACTGAAAAACAAAATGTCTGAATAATACATTCTATTTCTTTTTAAAAATGCACAGAAAAGGGTTCCATATGAAGCTAGTCTCAGTTATCTCAAAGAGACGCTTAACTTCATATTTTCTTTCCCTTCTGTAAGACTGGTGATTGCTCCTTGGTTTCAAGAATAATTCCTCTTTCACTGAAGAACATGGCACTATGAGTTGTAGATCCTGTAGGAACAAGGCCACTTAGTTAGTCATGAATAAATTAACATTTATGGCCTTGTGGCATAGTGGGGGCTTCTGGTACAACAGGCTGAGTTGCCGTTCAAGGCCACTCAGCACCCTATTGCACAAACCACACATATATTCCCTGCCACATTCCCTGCTTCATGATGCTGCCAAAACATGTTTTAGTCTGTAATATATCCCCTTCACACCTCCCTTTGCTGTCATATCCCAGTTCATGTGGGAAATAATACCATCCATTATCCTGTTGGCAGATTTCCCTCACAGCATTTTTGTGATACTCCATGCTATGTAAAATCTCTTCACTCTGTTGTGTAACTTTATGCAAAGTAACGCTTGGTAAACTAATTTTGAGTTGTAACTGATCTCCATACTGCTGAAATTAAAAATGTGATATAAGTCATGAAAATGTGGTACAAGACATTTCTACTTAAAAAAAAATAAACATGTGAATGCTTGCATAGTATATAGACCAAATAAGAATGGCTTACTTTATAACATACTGTGTCCCTGTAGCCTCACTACCATGTACTGTTCTGTGTATACAAGTACCCTCTAATATTTATCCGGATATCATTAATAGAGATATAATTTGCATTAATGAACTAGGCTTGATGATTGGTATGCATGGCAGTTATGGCACTGTGGTATAAGAGATAGTATGTCTCTGAACTATAGCCAGCCATTTTAAATGTTACCTGACACATACTTGTACAATAAGTAACGTAATTATGAATCTCACTAAGTATAAATAATTAAGATACAACTGTTTTAATTTTGAACAAATATTCCTTACTAGAGGTATGCATGAAGAGTTATAAAGCATCTGTTCAGTGTTAATAATTATTTCACAAATCAGAAATTTCATGTTAGAGTCTTCTCTATTCCCCATATGCTTCTCCTTACTTTTATTTGATTCCTTATGATTTTCTGTAAAATCAATCACAGGAAATCATTGTTGTCAATATGAGAATTATTTATAATGGCAGCATGGCAAACTAATAAAAACTTCTGTTTAGCATACCACAGCAGATGCAGAGTTCATAGGTTCATAGGATGATACTATGCTATTGGCCCGGAGGCCCTTATAAGCCTAGCCAAGAATTCACCCATGTTCTCTCAAAGCAGCACCTGTTTCCCCTGAGGTGGGATCCCAGGGGTTTATTTTCTTTTTCTATCCAGTCATCCAGGTTCCTCTTAAAGAGGGCTAGAGGGCTACTCTGCTTGACATGGAGAGGGAGTCTATTCCACAGATGGGGGAGTCTTTGGGACACAAATCTAGCCCACTAACAAGTTCTATTAATGTCACAGACCACAATAAGGCCTTGCATGTGAGTTGTGTGAGTTATTTGTGTCTGCCTTAAAATACATATTCCAGTTTACTCTTTGCAAATGAAACCCAGCAGTCTTTTCCTATTAACTTGTACCTTCTTCACTGAATGGAGTTTTCTGTATATAAGTTGAATATCACTAACTGTACATCCACTAGTCACTGATTTCTCATACTCACACAGTCCTTAATAGCTTATCTGATTGCATAATTAAATATTCTAATGAACCCATTAGATAAAAGAATCCAATCATTGATTTACTATCAAACATTAAACTATTACATTTTATAAAGACCTCTTCAAAAGGTACCATTAAAATGCACAAAATCAATGATACAAGGCATATTACATGGTTTCACTATTACATATTTAATACAGTAACTTTCATAGACAATACACTTAAAGTGATGATGTCCAACTCATTTGTGGAGAAAACATTGATTTGTAACAACTACTGTGCAATGTTCATAAAAATAAAGTTAACGTGAGATGAAGTATTACTGTGGGTTGTATTCCAGACATTTGATTATTAACTATAACTTTTTGATAACTTGAGATATAACAGTTTAAAGACAGTTTGCTGAGTTTACCCCAAAGATTATAGTTTTTTTCATCAACTTTCCACATCTTGGTATTTCCATTACTGAAAGGTTTGTTGAATACATTTTTTTCTAACATATCAAATATATAAGTGCCCTGTCTAACAATAAACCTTTTTATCCAGTCTGAGATTATATGTGCAGTAGCATTAGCTGCTGCATCTAGTTTATCAATACTTTTGTTACAAGTGCAGTTTGCTCAGGCCCAGTCAATGTGTAAGGACAGAGAGTTCTCTCAACAGGTGAAAGAAGTATGGCAAGATAGGTTACATCCACCATTTTATCTATGCAAAATGAGTACATTAAAACTGAAACACTGTTTTTGAGGAGAAAAATGTGAATTTTGTATTTATTTTACATTTGTATACCAAAAAGTCTGAATGAGCTAAAAAGTGCCCATTTTCAGGGGAGGCCCAGAGAGAAAAGCTCCACAATCTCAATCTTTCAAAAATCAATTACGGATATTTTAAATCACAAAGTATCATGGAACATTACAAAGCACAGGAGTAAAAAAAATGTTGTAATGAGATAAACATAGAACATATGTTTCATATTAGAGTGCAATGAAAAATAATAAAATGAGTTAGAGAAAAATATGTGAGGAAAAACTCATTGATCATATTATTTGTTACATAGATTAGTATGTGATAAATGAGACCTGAGAAAATTCTAATAAGATATTTAAAAGAGATATTAAAGATTACATTACAGTCAGTGAGGCAAAACTGAGTGATGTCTTAATATGAGAGAGGGTGTTTATATTAGGGTTATAGAAGGAAGTAAGGATGGAGAGAAAAGGAAATTATAAGAAGAGAAGAATAATTAAATGTTAATGACAATTTTTTTAAAAAATGAAGACAATTTAAATTCATTCATCCAAATTTTATTCCAGTCTTCTTACAATATCAAACAAGTACTTTGATGCATGTGTAGAAAAAAAAAAGCAGATGAATTAGTTATCTACTGATAAACCATAGGCAACACAACATTTTTATGGAGGCCTGAAAAAAGACAAAAGCTAACATATGTAGTTTTGATTGGTTAATTATAATAACTGATAACAAATGTAGCAAGTATAATCCCAGACGATTCAGGTAAAGACATAACTTTAGATACAAATTCTAAGCAGTTGGTATATCCAGTGTTAATGCCAGTCTCTAGCCTGTCAGTATATGAAAATGTGGTTTGTCTTTAAGGCTTGGACATATGCCATTATGCTAGAACTTCTACTATGGGTCAACATAACTAGATTTCAAAAATTAAACCACATTTGTCTATCAGTTTTTGGGAGCCAACTATAAGTTGCCTCACAATTAGAGACAATTTGTTTTATAAAGGAGACCAATTATCTTAAAGGCTATGCCTGGAAGATTAATGTTTAAATCTAATATTTGTAAATTATTAGTTTTTACCCATGGGATTGATTGAATAATAAGTTCTGAATATATTCTGAAATCAGTAAATGTTTTTCAAAGTTTGAAAAATTGCAGTATAACTATCACTTGTGAATTTTCAATCCTCCCTTACTTTTTGGAGTTTTCAGCTTATTTAGATTTAATCTATGAGGTTTATGAATCAAAAGGAAGGATATAAATAGTTTTTCAACTCACTTCAACAATCATTTGGAATGTGTGAGATAGTTTTATTAAAAAAGTAAAACAGTTTGTGAAAAATACTCATCTTGTCAATTGAAGCTTTCACTAGTATTTCAATTTTCATTTATCTCTGGCTCTCCATTTTAAATTTGCCATAATTTAAAACTTTATATAGGTCTGATATAAAAAAATCTGATTGTTTGTATATTGTCCTCTAATACTTAATTTTATTCAATTAAATACTTGTCTACAAAGATGAAATAGTGTCTGATGCTTTCATTGTTTGACATAGAGCAAATAGTGTTGATTTTTCTAAATAAATCTACTTATAGTTATTGACAAGGTTGCAAAGGCATTTATAGATACAGAGAGATTTGGAGGTTAAACCTTTCTATCATCCATAAAAGATGTTATTTTTATTGTTGTGTTAACATATATTATTGCATTAATTGCAATGTTTTGGACAATCTTGTCAAACAATGACTATAAGTCATGCATGAAACAGTACAAGAAAAGGGGGCATCCTTGTTTGTTACCACCATATATTCTAATTGGTATAGAAGTGAGTCTGTTTATGGCCAGATGAGTGAAGACAGAATTGCATAATGCACTGAATACATTATAGAAGAGGACTGAGAAGTTATGCTAAGGCATACATTTTGATAACTAAGGAATGTGCATTCTGTCAAAAAAATACTAGTGTCAAGATCAAAAAATAGTCACATCACTAAAATAAAAACAACTATGGTAGGATTGCAGTCATAACATAATATTATCTTAGGTTTGAAGCACTGACATAATCCCTGACTGAAGTAAAGCAATAATGTTTGCTGAATTTATTACATTCAGAGGCAAAAACTGCATCACCCGTAATCATCCTTGAAATATGGACAAATTGCCCCTTTACCAAAGATCTCTTCCTGAACAGGGGATGGCAACTGTGAACATGTAAGTATGAGTTTGAGAAGGTGGTTTTTGTGTGAATAGCTGATTATATTTGCCCACTGTCCATATAAACTGAGACATCTAAATAGTTACAAAAGTAACTGGAGAGGCCACAGAAGTACCTCACAAAGAGGATCCTAGGCATTAAACATGTCCTACATGGGCAGACTCAAAAGACTCTAGCTATTCTCTGTCTCATATCGCCTACTTATATGTAATCTCTGCTTGACTTACAAAGCCATGTCTGACCCAGCTGTGAAAGAAATGCTACATCTAAAGAAATTCCAATCCCTCCGGACCACACACTCCAGAAACCTCAACCTCATTACCACAATCAAGAGAACATGCTGGAGGGGATAGGTTTCTCACCCATAGACTCCCCATGCTCTGGAATAAACTTCCCATACATGTCAAGCAGAGCATCTTGCTGTCCCTCTTTAACAGAAATCTTAATGAGTGAATGGGTAATAGAAAGTTCACCATGGGGATCACTCCAGTGGCTCTACTTGATAGAAGCATTGGGAACTAACGTCGAGTGGCACAATGCCAGGGCACTTCTATAGGCTAGGCTTGTAAAGGCTCCAAGGCCATTAGCCTAGTACACACCTATGAACCTATGAATAGTGTAAGTGAACTTAAGGTCATTTGTTGTTGTATTAATATAATCACAAATTATACACCTGGACAATTTTCTCACTTCTTAAAACAAAATTTGGAGAAAGATAAAAGGGACTTACTTTATCAACTGACTAATGATGCAACCATTAGAGTTATGAAGCCTGACATGGAAGGTGGATTGGTTTGTATGAATAAATTAGCAGAAATGATTTATGATGGAGATTATCCTAAAACCTTTATTAACAGGATTAGATATGAGATGGTCAGGTTGAGGCATGTAACATTTAACCCTATTTTAGTGCAAAAATTGACAGTAGAAAAACAGCCACTGTCAACTGATGTTACCAAAAGACTATTGTTAATTCTTCACCCAATAAACAAAGAAGTTAGAAATATTATTTGTAAATACTGGCCTTTGTTGCATTCAGATAAGACTATTTCAGGTAGATAGGTGAAACCCCTGAATTTGTATAAAAAAGGAAAAAAAATTAAAATGTATTTTTGAAAATCCTTTGTGCCAAAATTTAACATCTAAGAAAAGGATGACTAAATGTGGGCAGTGTAAGCAATGCCCATACATACTGGAAGAAGACTTTATTATTCTTGTCCAAGCAATTGTTTTTCAATGGGAGTAGTGTACATTGCTGTATGCAACCTCTGTGGTGCGTTCTATATAGGTGAGACCGAGAGATCATTGAACAAGCGTAGACATGTTTGTGTGTGTGTGTGTGTGTGTGTGTGTGTGTGTGTGTGTGTGTGTGTGTGTGTGTGTGTGTGTGTATATATATATATATATATATATATATAAACGTAACCATGATATTTGAAATAAAAATTTGAATAATGCACTTTTTAATCATACAATTGATCATGAAAGCTACCAGATGTTTAAATTTGGAGTTTTAGAGAAAGTAACACGAAATCCCAGAGGAGGTCCTTGGGAGACTATTCTTGAAACCAAGGAATTGCAATGGCAGCTACATTAAAATTCACTAGACTCCCAGGGTTTAAATGAAAATGCCTCTATTGCAAGTATACTCAAGTTTAAGGTCATGGAATTATAAGCTTACTTAGTAGTCAAAATGTTGTTAGCTTTTTTACTCATATATTTATAGTTTTTAAAAAAGGAAAACATTCTACAAGGTTTTACATATTTTACACAACTTTGAATAATGCACACATTTTATGACTTTTAGAATTTATTGGTGGTGCATAATGTTTTGTTTTATTTTACATTTACTATTATATGGCATTTAGTATTGTGTGAAATTTATGGTAGTGTGCCTTCAAGAGAATGGTATGTTGTTACTACAAGGACGTTTTAAAAAGAAGATGGTTTTGTTTTTTTTTTTACTTTTGGTTCTGAAGAAGTCCATAACACAATACAAGGATTTAAGTGCTTAACCATTGTTGAATAAATGTTTATCTTCTGGCTACAGGACGTTTGCGGCAGGTTGGTTTTTATTTATCTTATGTTCAAGTAGCAAATTATTTGAATGAATTATCCATAGATGATTTACTAGGTTTACCAATGTAGTAAGCTAACTCTGATCCATATTTGCATATAACTCCTCACCTGTTTAATCTGGTGTTCTGTTTTGTGAATTCTAGTCATATTTTCTTGCTAAATTAAATTAGATTGACTAAGTGACTTTTTTATAACGTTTAGTGATGCACATGTGGTAGGATCTCTATAAGTGTCTATTGCAGAGAACCAAAGGTTGTCCAATTCTTATTCAACTTGTTTGTGGCTTGATGGAGAAATAAAAGATCTGAATTAACTCTCCAATCTACATTTGATAAAGGATTGCTATTAGACTTTATATTAAGTGAAATGAGAGAATGATCAGACCTTGGCTCAGTTTTTCCTTTAAGGCTAAAATGCAGCATTCATTTAGAGACTGAAGAGAAGCCTAACTGGTCCAAAGTGTCTATGGGTCTGAATAAAATGAAAAATTATTTTTATGAGAGTGTAGAACTCTATGGGGGTTATATGGGTCATAAACTTGCATTATCATAAAGAGCAATCCAGCATCTTTGTTGTTGAAGAAGCTGATCTCTGCCTATTGAAAGTTGAGCTTAAAGTTAAATTCCAGTCACCTACTAAAATCAAGACATGTTTCTGACATTAACTGTAAATTATGAGATTTTATGAAGAAAACGCGATATATCTTGAAACGATACATAAACTGAGGCAAGATGACCTTAAGTGATTTACCTTCAATTATAATGTACCTTATGTGCAAGGATGAAAGTGAGGAAGAGATGAATAGCTTGAGGATGAAGGTGAAAGAAGAACAACACCTAAATTGCTGCTTAACATAACACATAAAATAAAATTATACCATCCTGCCATGTCAGTTTGATTTAAACAGAGGGGGAAGAAGTAAAGGCAGGGACTTAATTTATTTTAATGGGCTCAAGAATCTACCCATGGTGAATGCAGCAACGGCAATGAAAACTTGGAAGAAAAGCTATAGAAAATCTGAATACGTTTTTTTTTGAGAAAAGTTGTAACATTATCAACAAATGCCGATATCAGCAAACATATAATTTTACGAATAATGACTTCTAGGTGGGAGATTTGGACTATAATTAAGACTGTGTCCTGGAAATATTATGCTTTTGAACTGTGGCGTTAAAGAAAACTTTTGACAATTCCATGGACTGCAAGAAAATCAACTCAATCAGTATTTTAATAAATAGTTCCAAAGTGCTCATTTGAATCCATCAATCCTCAACCCCTTTTTCTCATTGTTTGCACATGAGGTCAGGGTGTCAATTCAACAGTGACAATTATCTCAAGCCAGGGTTTACACCACCAGGTGGCTAGCACTGCCACTGTAGTTCATCTGTACCACTCACTTCTCCTAGGAGGCCAATTTAGAGTGTCCCATCCACCTTCTGCATGTCTGTGGACTGCAGGATGAAACCCACATGACCTTAGGGAGGACATGCAGACTCTACACAGAAGATATCTGAGCCAAGAATTGAACTGGAGAACCTCTTGCTGTGAGGTAACAATGCTAGCCACTGCACCATTGCAGCTGCCCTAAAGTGCTCACTTGAATGTCTGATAAAAGTAATTATTCATATACTTTGGGATGGGCATATAAGACAAGGACATGATTCCCCAGAGAAAATACTGATGCTTAAAAACATGGAAAAAATACAGAAGAGGTTGCAAAAGCTAAGCTGGATAGACAGTATTATTGAAGTAATGAATCTGAATTTGTAAAATAAAGAAGCAGTTGTTTACAGACACACCTGGTGTGCTACAGTTCTTAAGAACATGAACAGTCAGACTTAACTAAATTCTAAATACCAGCAACAATGTTCCGTAACTGTGAATCATGAACCATACTAAAAATCTTGAGTTACTAGCTACAAAAATATTCAATATCCAACTTTTATTTAAAGATTCAAGGAGATAGCTAACCATATGTATTTCTTGCAGACAGCATATAGTTCTATCTAAATGGTGCAATAGATGTTAGAAATGTTTTCTTTTGGAAGCTATTCAGATGCCATTATAGTTCTATAATAGTTTAACAGCATTTTATCAGTGTGATTTACTGTGGATCTAGTGTTTTTCAATAAACTTTGGAAGTGGTTCTTCACCTTGCTTCCAGTTCCAGTTTTTGGTTAACAGCATTTTTATTACTTAATGTCAGATAAAGAGAAATTATTAACTTGTCATAACTGATAAAGTGATTTTCAAAAAATGGAAATGTAGCACATGCTTAAAATCAATTTAAACCACTGGGTATAAACTAATTATGTAAAAGCCATTCAGTTTTCCTTCCTACTGACCTAATGATAGACAGAGAAAATGGGTATGGGAAAATAATACATGTATATTATTCTGCATTATATTAAAATGCAGAGGTGTACTGTGTTAGATACTGAAAAAAGCAGACACCTAATACAGGTTAATTAGCCTTGCAAACTTATGGAGACTTTTCTGGTTTTAAATAACAGATCACTCAGATTTCTGATATACATAACTGTTGCTTTACAAAAAAACAGACTAATTTAACACAAATTGCCACCCATAGTATATACAATGAGGATGTCTAATGAATAATGTTGACCATTAACATTTGACAGACAAATGTCATACAGTTGCACAGACATACATTCTTTCACCCTCCAATGCCCCCAGGTTGCCCCTTATTTATTTTATGGCCATGTTAACATCTTAATGCACTGTGTCTATATCTACAGATTCATTTTTCTCAGGCATACATGCCTAAACATTCTACGTTAGCCATAAAGAACTACGATTGTAAGGATACTGTCAGCTGGAATCACAAACCAACACCATTCAAAGGTATGACAGACTCATAGACATACTGTAGACATAGTTTGTGGAACACTTGCATACCACATAGCATAATGTGATAAGTAGTCTATCAATGTGATGGCTATGTATCTATATTTGTTAAATGGGTTAATGATGATGATGATGATGAGAGTGGCTCAGATATGCAAAATACCTACCTCTGTACACATTTCTGAATACAATATGTTTAATGCTTAAGCAGATATTGTTATGCATTGCAGTCTGTCTCTGAATGCAGCTTGCATAATCAGACATTGGTCGATGATACTTGTTTGTTCTGTTAGTTTCTTCCTCACCACTACTCCACCTGGATTCTGTCTGATCATTTGCCACAAAGAAGCTGCCGAGCAAGCTACCATATTTTGCCCCAACTCTCTGTGCATGAAGTCAGCACACAGAACTGCACCAAGTAACTGACCTTAACCATTTGCCTTTCTCTCTATAGCATGCCCTTTGCAGCCATTTTTTCTCCTGTCTCACCCAACATCTTGACCACATCTGCTGTGACTTCCTCTGAGACTGTTGCTTTCCATGACTTCATTTTCCTTGGTGCTCTCGTACTTCTTCTAGGGTGGGTTCTTCATCCACTTTCATTATAGGCTATGCATGGGAGCAGTACCACTTCTGTGGGGTTTTCATCATTCACAAGCTGCTGAAAATAATCCAGCCATATGTCTTTGATGTCCTATGGATGGATGAGGAGATTCTTTCTGGTATCGCTAATGAATGATGTCTGATGACAATCTTTATATTTTCTGTTTTTGTCTTGCAACCTGTTAGAGATTATTTGTGCCATCTGTTGTATCACATTCCAGAAGCTGGTAGAGTTTCTCTGATGTCTTGTTCTTGGCCATTCTGACTGCTCTGTTAGTTTGGTCATTAGCCAGCCAGTGTAGTCTTACTTTCTTATATTCAGTTCTTCATGCACATCTTTATTTTTTGATAACTTCCTGGAGATCTGAATTTCACCCCAGCTTACTTTATATACCTTATCTGCATGCTTAGCTAAGTTTGTATATCTGTTCAATAGCCTTCACACATGCTGTTCTACTTCATCTCCATCTGTTTTCTCTTCTTCTTGCAGGGCTACAACCCTTAGTATTTCCTTAAACTCCTATGTATTTGCTCCAGTCAATTTCTAAGTCTTCAGACTAGTCTCTGTTGACTTTTGAGCCTTCTTTGATTAATTGTCAACACCGATGGTTTATACTGTAGGCCAACAGTTTTACTGGGCATGACTTTGGAATCTCTGACTTGACCTCAATGCCTTTTCCTTACTAGGAGAAAGTCTACCTGATTTGCATGTTGACCACTCTTCTATGCGAGCTTGTCACTGTCTCTCCTGGCAAAGTGTATTGGCCACTATCAAGCCATTTACAAGCCAGATATGATTTTTTCTTCATTATTTCTCTTGTACCACCCATGTGGCACCAGGCAGTCTTCATATCCAGCTCTGGTTGCCCCAGAATGAGTATTCAGATTCCCCATTATCATCTCCAACTCATTTTACCCCATTTTTTCAAGTAAGTCCTGCAACTGCTGCCTAAATGCCCTCTTTTCCTTGCCATCATAACCTTGCTGTGGGGCATAAGCTGAAATTATGAAAGCTACCCTGTCTTTACACTAGAGTTTGATTGTCATGTCTGTCACTAATTCTAATGACATCCCTCATTATCTTCAGAAGACTATCTCTCTCTCTCTCTCTTTCCACAATTTCCACACAATTTCTTGGTTGTCTTCTCCCTGAGTAGTAGACTCTGAATTCCAAGACAAATGAATTTACTGCACTGCCCTTTCACCTTGACTCCTGGATACCTAGGATACCCAGTCTTCTCTTTACAAAAAATTTACCCACTTCCATCACTGAGCCTGTATTCAGTGTAACAATCCTCGGTTCATTTGTTGGCACTCAACAAAGCTATGTCAGGTAACCAAGGCAAGGCAGCTGGAGACTGGTCAGTAGTATATTAACCCAGGGCTGCCAGGCTTTAAGTTGTGCACACCCAAGCTAATGGGGGGCAAGTAGACCCCGCCACCACCATTAGCATGGGTCTCTGGTATAGGTCAGAGTAGGCCAGGTCCTCAACCCACTTAGCACTGGCAAATACCCTATGCCAATTTTGTGTGAATTGGCTGATATGACCAAATCACCTAGAGACAATTTTTACACTGGCAAGAAGCTAGTCCTGATATGGTTTGCAGTATGTGGTCCATGTTCTATTATATAGGGGATACTGCACACCATACATTTTCCTGATAGGCACCATCTAGAGTTTGTGCTTCTGCTTTCAACTCCATTCTGTTTTGGGTGCTCTCTGTTCATATGTCTCTCATGTTCAACTGGAAAGGCTGGATTTGAATCCAGTATCTTCTGTCCTTGTGGTAGAAACACCCAACATGTTTTTCGGAGGTAGGAGGAACATCACACAGACATGTAGTGCATGCAAAATCTCAACAGACGGTTACTGGAGGTCAGGATCAAACACTGTACACTGTGTCTATGAGACAAAGACCTCTAACCTTTAGGCCACTTCTGTCCAAAATACTACAACAATTGGTTCATTAACAACTTTTCTCCCACATAACCAAATACACCTTACTATCTATAACACAATATGATTTCCATCCTCGGTAAAGTACTAATACAGCCCCAATAACATTCTTTGTCCTAATAAGACACAAACAAAATTAAGGGCAACTTATAGGTTCATAGGTAGGTTCATAGGTAGGTACTAGGCTATCGGCCTTAGGGCCTATACAAGCCTAGCAAAAAATGTACCCTGGCTTTTGCCACCCAAGAAAATTATTTTCCTATTCCACTGTTGAGCAGAGCCACAGAAGTGATCCCGGGGTGAATTTCCTATTTCCCATCCAGTCATCAAGATTTTTCTTGAAGAGTGCTAATGAGGAGCTTTGTTTGATATAGATAGGTAGTTTATTCCAAAGTATGGGAAGTCTCTGGGACAGGAATCTATCCTGCCGGTATGTTCTGTTTATTGCGGTGACAAGGTTTAGGTCCCTAGAGCGTGTAGCTCGTAGGGATTGGGATTTCTTTAAGGGGAGCATGTCCAATAGCTCTGGGTTTGACATAGCTTTGTATGTTAGGCAGAGATCACCTCTGAGTAGGCGATATGCGACGGAATAAAGCTGGAGTTTTTTGAGACGGTCTGCATAGGGCATCTGTTTGAGGCTGCTAATCCACTTTGTGAGGTATTTCTGTGGCCTTTCCAGTTGTTGTAGATGTCTTGTGAGGTACATACCAAAAGGAGCGTTGTACTCTATAATGGGTCTAATGAGTAATGAGTAGAGGGGAGCAATGACCTATTTTTTTCTGGATGAGAAACCTTTTGTGATGCGATGTGCCACATAGAAAGATTTCCTGACTACTGTGGTGATGTGATTATCAAAGGAGAGACTACTGTCCACTTGTGTCCCAAGGTCTCTTATCACACTTTCGGTGTTAAGTATACTACCGCCTATGTTGTAGTTCATGGGTACAGAGTTTTTACCAAAGAGGATGACAATGCACTTTTTGGCATTGAGCTTGACGCCATGGCTTTGACACCAGGCATCTGTCTCAGTGAGGCCCTTTTGTAGGAAGTCCACATCTTCAGGAGATTTGATTATGGCTCCTAGTTTGCAGTCATCTGCGAACTTTGTTAGCCAAAGACCTTCTGTGTTAGCCTGTACCAAACAGGAGAGGACCCAGGACTGAACCCTGTGGTACTCCACTTGTCACTGGTCTGAAGTCGGATTTAGAGTCTGCTACTTTCATAGTGTGGGTTCTGTCAGTGAGCCAGTTGGCAATCCATCTTGTGCCATAGGGATTTATACCTAGTTTAGTGGGTTTATCTATAATTTCAGAGTGGGGGGTGGTGTTGAAAGCCTTGACAAGATCTAGATAGGCTGTATGAACCACCTTACCCTCATCTACGGCTTTGGTGACTGCTTCAAAGAAGTCTATCAGGTTTAGGAGACATGATCTGCCTTTTACAAACCCAAACTGGGTGGGGTCCAGAGTTTGGAGATTACCATTGTCTTTGTTTATAAGTTCCATGATGATACGTTCCATGGCCTTGCAGACCAGGCTCATCAGGCTAATAGGGCGGTAGTTCCCAGGGTCCATGGTCGCTCCCCCCTTGTGAAGTTGGATAACCGTCGCTGTGTGCCATTCAGTGGGCACAAAGCCTGAGGTGAGGATATGATTGAACATGGTACTTAGGTGGGGTGGCAATTTGTTCTGTAGTTTGTGTAGAAAGCAGTCTGGGATGTTGTCTGGTCCCATGGATGCTGTGTTCTTGACTTTGGAGAGTGTGTTTTTTTACCTGTGCAGCCGTGATTACAGGAACTTTGCATTCTTCCAGTATAGAGATGGTTCATTTGGGGGGGAATTAGCACTGAACCTATCTGCCAGGATGTTGGCAATATCAGTTGGATCTGTATATTTAGAGCCATTGTGCTGTAACTCAGAGCAGATCTGAGTGTTGCCATTCAGATTCTTGACATAGCTATAGAATGCTTTGTGGCTGTCTTTAGAATCAGTGGCGATTTTGTTTTCATAACTAGCTTTGGAGGATTTTATGAGGGATTGCAGCTTCTTACTGAGGCTGACCAGGGAGCTCCTCCACTCATGGGATTTTACTCAATTTTGCGTCCACTTGTGTCCCAAGGTCTCTTATCACACTTTCGGTGTTAAGTATACTACCGCCTATGTTGTAGTTCATGGGTACAGAGTTTTTACCAAAGAGGATGACAATGCACTTTTTGACATTGAGCTTGACACCATGGCTTTGACACCAGGCATCTGTCTCAGTGAGGCCCTTTTGTAGGAAGTCCACATCTTCAGGAGATTTGATTATGGCTCCTAGTTTGTAGTCATCTGCGAACTTTGTTAGCCAAATACCTTCTGTGTTAGCCTGTACCAAACAGGAGAGGACCCAGGACTGAACCCTGTGGTACTCCACTTGTCACTGGTCTGAAGTCGGATTTAGAGTCTGCTACTTTCATAGTGTGGGTTCTGTCAGTGAGCCAGTTGGCAATCCATCTTGTGCCATAGGGATTTATACCTAGTTTAGTGGGTTTATCTATAATTTCAGAGTGGGGGGTGGTGTTGAAAGCCTTGACAAGATCTAGATAGGCTGTATGAACCACCTTACCCTCATCTACAGCTTTGGTGACTGCTTCAAAGAAGTCTATCAGGTTTAGGAGACATGATCTGCCTTTTACAAACCCAAACTTGGTGGGGTCCAGAGTTTGGAGATTACCATTGTCTTTGTTTATAAGTTCCATGATGATACATTCCATGGCCTTGCAGACCAGGCTCATCAGGCTAATAGGGCAGTAGTTCCCAGGGTCCATGGTCGCTCCCCCCTTGTGAAGTGGGATAACCATCACTGTGCGCCATTCAGTGGGCACAAAGCCTGAGGTGAGGATATGATTGAACATGGTACTTAGGTGGGGTGCCAATTTGTTCTGTAGTTTATGTAGAAAGCAGTCTGGGATGTTGTCTGGTCCCATGGATGCTGTGTTCTTGGCTTTGGAGAGTGTGTTTTTTACCTGTGCAACAGACAAATGCTTCCCCTGCACGTCAGGAACTGCACGGCTCTAACTGAATACCTCCAACAACAAAAAATGAGCCAGCATCAAACAGATGAATAGTGTCCAAAGGAGCAGTTTAATAAAGACTACCCCAACAGCAAAAAGGCATCCCAAAACATACCGGTTTCGGCAATGGTTAGAAACCCAGCCTTCTTCAGTGTACAAAAAGGAGCCCAAAATAAAAGTGCTGTATTTAAACACATAGGACCATGCTGATTGGTTACAAGATAACAATCATATGCTGATCATCAAACAGCATAAAATGGCAAAAATTATTTGTGTAATCAAAAAATGCATTCAATCACAGGGCTAGAGTGCATACATATAGTAATTAGTTATAAGAGTCAATATTATACTGACAAATGAAAAAAATAAAAAATAAAAAATAATAATAAAACTGTGAAAATGTGAATGGTCGAATGAACTGAATGTAAAACAACATATATACATGAGCTGAATAGGTACATAGACAAAATTCATATTACATCACAATGAATGCTTCAAATATTGGAATTAATAAATCCAATGTAAATCTATATAAGGTCTAAATATAGTAGTACCATATGTTGCTCAAAGCCTGTATAATATGTTGAATTTATAAACAATCATTTAATCCAGGATTAAATAATGCTCCTAATTTCGTAATCCATTTCTTTTCTTTGAGGTTCAATTTGTTGTGCCAACCACTCTTGTTTGTCCTGTCACCAATGATTTTGTCAATAACAGTGAAATGAAACTTGGCAGTATTATGTATTAGTGTATGTTTATATAGTGCATTAGTAATCTTATGGCATCTAATGTCACTAAGGTGCTCCGAAATCGTAATTTGACTGGTCTTGATGTCTGTCCAACATAAAATGAATGGCAGGTGCAACATGCCAAATAGACAGCCCAGTCTGTGTTGCAGTTTGCAAAAAATCTAATATCAAAGACTGTATTAGTATTCCTACTAGTGAATTCCTTAGTTTTTAACATGTGTTTACAGTTGACACAATGGCCACATGGAAAGGAACCAATAAGCCTATCCCCCAAAATGGTAGTTTGATATACTTGTGATAACGTTGACTCAAAATGGTGTTTATAATGATTAAAATGACAAGCCAAATTCTTTCCCTTACGGAAAGAAAAAGGCACCTATCAGGAACAATATTTTTGATTCTAACATCAGCCTCCAAAATGTTCCAGTTGTCCCTAACAATCTTTATAAAATTATTGGTATTCCTACCAAATGTTGTAGTAAGTCTGAGCTTATTTGTCTTATTAATTTTCATTATATATGTTAGTAAATTGGGTCTGTGTAGACCCATAGCATGATTCTGAGCCATGGTCACGTATCCTGAACAATAGCCACGCTCAATGAATCTATTGTGCAAATCCTGAGCATGATTGACATAAGTGGTGTTGTCAGAACAATTCCGCCTAATCCTAATAAATTGTGATTTAGGGATGTTCTTTGCAATGTGTTTAGGATGAAAGCTGGATCGTGGAGAATAGTATTATATTGGGGAATTTTCTATAGGTTTCAGTTGTTAAAGTATTGTCATTATTCCTGGTCACCAAAACATCCAAAATGTAATGGATTCCCGATTGTAAGTGATAGTGAATTGTATACCCCATATGTTATCATTAAGGTATTCCATGAATTCCTGAAGGTATGGAATATCCGATCTCCACACCATCCAGCAATCATCCAAATATCTCGCCAGATGTCAATTTCCGGCAAAACAAATTATGTGTATCATCATAGATCATAATGTGTTCAATGTAGGCCATGAACAGATCTGCATAAATGGGGGCAAAGGATGCCCCCATAGCAGTACCTCTGATCTGTAGATAACAATCCTGGTTGTAGAAAAAAACATTCTTAGTCAAAACATGCTCAGTAAGATTCAACAAAAGGGTATTAAAACCAGGTTGATATAATTTAGATTCATTGAGCCAAAATTCAATAGCATCAAGTCCACCCCAATGTGGAATGTTAGTGTAAAGTGAACTTACGTCCAAGGTACAAAGTAACCAATCCGTTTCCAACTGCATGTCATTTATAATACTCAAAAATTGAGTAGTGTCTTGTATACGTGATCTTACATATAGTAGCAATGGCTTTAAATGCATAGTTAGGAATTCGGAAAGAGGTTCAGTAATCGACCCCATGCCTGATACAATCGGCCTACCAGGTGGATGTAGAAGATCCTTATGTATTTTAGGCAGAAAGTAAATATATTGTCTTGTGGGATCATTGATAGTTAAATGATGACATGTTTTTTTGTCAATAATGCCATTTTCAACAGCAGAATTCAAAAAGTCATCAATATCCTTTTTGAAAACCAAGGTAGGATCCAGTGGCATTTTAGTATAGTATTTAACATCATTAAGTTGTCTGTGTGCTTCAATATCATAAGCACACCAATCTAACACTACCACTGCCCCTCCTTTGTCTGCATTGATAATGACTAAATCTTTATTATTTGCAAGTTCCTCAAGACAAACTTTTTCAGCATCGGTAATATTGTTAGGCATAGGTCTTTCACAGTTATACTTGAAATGTAACTCATTAAGTACACTTTTCAAAAAAAGATTGACAGCTGGATGCATAGGAGGAGTAAAATTTGAAGCATGATATTTGAAACCTACATGTTGTAAATCTGCGATGTCTCCTTGTTCCTGGAAGAACAATTTTAAATTAATAAGCCTACAAAATGAAAATAAGTCATTAGTAAATGAGTCTTCTGGAACAAAAAAACCGGGAATGAAGGATAAACCTTTATTTAACAAAGATGTCTGTTCCTCTGATAGTGTGGTACTTGAAATGTTACATACATTATTTATTTTTTGGTCAAAATCTCCAACAAATTTTGCAGACTGGTAACTCTTTCCGTGCTTTCTACCCTCCTCCTCCTGCCCCTGTGTTCCTAAAGGGGATACATAGTTTTTCGTTTTGGGGTAGGGAATCCAAGGTGGACTGTGTGTCAGTATCTGTGCCAGATGAAGTTTCCAAGTCAGTGGACTCAGTATTATTGTTATGCCCTTTTAGTATGGAACGTGGACGTTTCCTTTTGGATTTAGAAACTTGTTTCCTAACATTCTGTCCTTCCTGAAACGGACATGTCTGACATTCTTGAAAGGTTGTCCCTTGTCATAATCAGAAATGTCACGAGAAAATTTTTTGAGTTTTCTTTCTTTTAGGGTAGTATCAAAAGTCAACAGTTCAGTACTCAATTTAGATAATGAAACCGGAAAAAAAGTTTCATTTTGGTATTGATTACATTCCTCAATCAAATTCAAAACTATAGTAGTTTCACTCTCAATGATTCTAGTATAATGCTCAGATAAAGCTTTAACAAACTTCATCGAGCATTCTTGTTGTATAAGATTCCACTCAGAAAGTAAATTATCATCAGGATTTGCCACCAATGGCTGTATTTTCACTCTGAGACCCCTAGGGCAAATGCCCTTAGTCAAATATGCCTTGAGTAGTTTGTGGAATTCCTAACTATGCATTTAAAGCCATTGCTACTATATGTAAGATCACGTATACAAGACACTACTCAATTTTTGAGTATTATAAATGACATGCAGTTGGAAACGGATTGGTTACTTTGTACCTTGGACGTAAGTTCACTTTACACTAACATTCCACATTGGGGTGGACTTGATGCTATTGAATTTTGGCTCAATGAATCTAAATTATATCAACCTGGTTTTAATACCCTTTTGTTGAATCTTACTGAGCATGTTTTGACTAAGAATGTTTTTCTACAACCAGGATTGTTATCTACAGATCAGAGGTACTGCTATGGGGGCATCCTTTGCCCCCATTTATGCAGATCTGTTCATGGCCTACATTGAACACATTATGATCTATGATGATACACATAATTTGTTTTTGCCGGAAATTGACATCTGGCGTAGATATTTGGATGATTGCTGGATGGTGTGGAGATCGGATATTCCATACCTTCAGGAATTCATGGAATACCTTAATGATAACATATGGGGTATACAATTCACTATCACTTACAATCGGGAATCCATTACATTTTTGGATGTTTTGGTGACCATCTTGTGCCATAGGGATTTATACCTAGTTTAGTGGGTTTATCTATAATTTCAGAGTGGGGGGTGGTGTTGAAAGCCTTGACAAGATCTAGATAGGCTGTATGAACCACCTTACCCTCATCTACAGCTTTGGTGACTGCTTCAAAGAAGTCTATCAGGTTTAGGAGACATGATCTGCCTTTTACAAACCCAAACTTGGTGGGGTCCAGAGTTTGGAGATTACCATTGTCTTTGTTTATAAGTTCCATGATGATACATTCCATGGCCTTGCAGACCAGGCTCATCAGGCTAATAGGGCAGTAGTTCCCAGGGTCCATGGTCGTTCCCCCCTTGTGAAGTGGGATAACCGTCGCTGTGCGCCATTCAGTGGGCACAAAGCCTGAGGTGAGGATATGATTGAACATGGTACTTAGGTGGGGTGCCAATTTGTTCTGTAGTTTATGTAGAAAGCAGTCTGGGATGTTGTCTGGTCCCATGGATGCTGTGTTCTTGGCTTTGGAGAGTGTGTTTTTTACCTGTGCAGCCATGATTACAGGAACTTTGCATTCTTCCAGTATAGAGATGGTTCATTTAGGGGGTGAGGGGGGGATTAGCACTGAACCTATCTGCCAGGATGTTGGCAATATCAGTTGGATCTGTATATTTAGAGCCATTGTGCTGTAACTCAGAGCAGATCTGAGTGTTGCCATTCAGATTCTTGACATAGCTATAGAATGCTTTGTGGCTGTCTTTAGAATCAGTGGCGATTTTGTTTTCGTAACTAGCTTTGGAGGATTTTATGAGGGATTGCAGCTTCTTACTGAGGCTGACCAGGGAGCTCCTCCACACATGGGATTTTACTCAATTTTGCAACAGTTTCTTCCTTCTGTTGTACAGCTTGTTTATGGCAGGGGACCACTAGATTGGCTTCCTTTTTTTGGAGGATAGTGTCTTGGTTCTGTTTGGGATAGCACGATCCATGCACTAGTGTAAGTGCTTATAAAGTGCAATTGTGTAGAATTCAGTAGTCGTAACTGTATTTTCCATCAGCATGGGTGTCATGAAGTTCACGACTTCTGTCTTAAGAAGCATGAAGTTAGCTTTGGAGAATTTTTTTACCGTGGTTTCCTTAATGGGGGGTGGGGGCAGGATGGAGATATCTAGAGTGATTAACTTATGGTCAGATCGGACCAATGAGGCGTTGACTTCAGGTGTGGAACACTGGTCACTCATGTTGGTAATGACTAGATATAGGATATTGTTGCACCTGGTGGGGATGTGGATAAGTTGATCCAGGGCACTGAAGTTTATGAATTCCAGAAAGCATTGAGTGAAGGAGTTGGTACATGAGTAGTTTTCCCAGTTAAAGGTGGGGTAGTTGAAATCGCCCATTATTAGGGTATTTGATTGAACCCTAATATTTTCCAGTACATCAAGAAAAGAGGAGTGGGAATCCTGGGGCATGGTGGGGGATCTGTAGCAAGCTGCAATTTGAATTGCAGTTTTGCCCAGAGTTAGTTGTACTTGGATAACCTCGGATGCATTATGCTGAGCAACTAGTCTGGAAGTGTGGATATCCTTAATGAATATGGACACACCTCCGCCTTTGGTGTTCCGGTCCAGGTTGCATGGCCGAAAAGTGTGGTATGAGTTATAGCCTGGTAGTGCAGGGGTGCTGTCTGGAGCCTTGAACCAGGTCTCAGTCACTGCACAGATATCGATGTTCTCCATTTTAAGGAGGGCCTCTAGTGAGTGCATTTTGAGATTTAGACGTCTAGCATTGAGTAGCATCACCCTCAGTTTTTGCTTGCCTGTTCCTGTTACAGTGGTGAATTTGTCATTTGAACCTTGCCTAAAAAGGCACTATAGGGGCGGCAAGAACCTTAGCCAGTATTTGGAATCTCAGAGATGACAGGTGCAGGCCATTTCTGGAAAAGCATAGTGGTCTGTCGACCATGTCATCATTGGCATACAGATACTGGATCCCTTTAGAATTACACCAGAAGCTTAACCAATTGTTGAAGTCAATAATTTTGTCCTTGTACTGCGGTATAATTCTGAGTGATGGCAGAATGCTACTTAGGGCTAGGGTCATACCTGCCTGGGCTATAAGATCGGAGAGCTCTTTCATGTCTCTTTTCATGTAGTCCAGGGAGGTATGTCTCAGGTCATTCACACCAACATGGACAATGACAGAGTCATATTTGTACTTGTTGTGGAGTGACCTGAGTGCGTGGGTTATGTGACGGATCCTGGCACCCAACAGGCAGCTGACAGTAACCTTCTCCTTTTTTAGCCTGGTGAGTGGGACATCAGTGTGCTTGACTATAGAGTCACCTATGACTAGTGTGTTAGGTACGTTGTTTTGCCTTATTGACTGTGGTTGAGTGACACACTGAGTCTGCGGGCTATGTGTCATTTGGGTTGTGTTGGGTGGCTGGAGGCTGCTTGCATTTCTGCTTTGGAGGTCTCTGTTGCTTAAGCAGATTATTATTGAGAGCCTTTGCAAATATTTTTGTGTTTCTATGTGAGGATTTTGTAGGTGTAGATTTAGTTAGACTATGTGATGAATGTGGTGTGGTGCAAGTGTTTACCTTCTCCTCTTGACTGTCAAGTTCAGTCTTGGTTGGAGACAGCTTTACCTCCAATTTGGCTAGATAAGTGCATCTCTCACAGGTTGTAGTGTTGGGTGGTAGGAGGAGAGGGTTGTCTGTGCACATGAGGCAATTTCTGCATTGCCCCAAGATGCCCAGATTAATCAGATAGACAGGAGAGAACACTGGGAGCTGACCCTTGGACATGCCTGAATAAAAAACTATTTTCCTCTAGATAAGTGAGGAAAATGAGTACAAGAGCTGTTTTTCTCTAAGCAAGTGAGGAAAGTAAGTACCAAAACTGTTTTCCTCTAGGTAATGAGGAAGGTTGAGTGCTGTAGTAATTAGTAGCTTATTTAGTGCTTACAACAAGTTCTGAACAAGTGCTGATCACGAATAAGCAAATTCAAGTGCTAAAACTAAGAATCTGTATCTGGGCTAAACTAGTTACAGGAAAGTGGGGAAACAAGTGCAAATGTGGCCTTCTAAATCAAAAAGTTGAGAGAGATGGAAAAACTGCCCAAACGGCCAATAACTACAATTTCTGGGCCAGAACCACTCCTTATGTGATAGATAGTTGCCTAGTGCTTAACACTCCCACTGATAAGCTAGAAGGCTTCCCTCCAACACAGAGAGCTTGGGGGGCTCAGAAGCTTACATACAGTCCTGGATACAGCAAATCTGAATCTGGACTCACTAGTTACAGGAAATGTAGGAAACAGGCTTAGATTTTTTTATACAGAAAAGTAGCTAAAACAGCAGTAAAAATAAATTCAAATGCAGTGCAAGCTAGCACACTTGAGTATGTAGCAATGTTAGACCAAACAGTTTTAAAAAATGCAATTAAATTAAAAATGACTAAAAACAAGTGCAGAAGGAGTCTATTAGGTAGAATGAGGTAAAGAGATCGGACTGGGGGGAAGTGTCCCAGATCAAATCTACAGTGGGGGCGGGCAACTGCAAAAGCCTCCAAATTTAAACAACAAAACAGGAATAGGGAGGGCGGGTAGGGAAAAAAACAACACCTTCAGCAGAGATCTGAAAAATTATACAGTGAAGCAAAAATAACAGTGCACAACTCTGAAGTCAGCCAGCAATGATATAAAATTAGTCAAGCAACAATTAACAGTACACAACTCTGACGTGCCAGAAAAATATACTTAGCTCTGTATATCTCCAGATAGTTTGAAGAGCACTCTGTCAGGGCACAGGAAGGCTCCATCAATGATATGCAGAATGTTACTAACAGGGTCTAATTTTAGGCAAGTAATCCTTGCGATAGTCAGATAACACACAGGATGTAACACCAGTTATAAGAACTTAAGACACAGCAGAAAAAGGGGGAGGTGGGGAAAAACACCTTCGGCAGAGATCTGAAAAACTATACAGTGAAGCAAAAATAACAGTGCACAACTCTGAAGTCAGCCAGCAATGATATAAAATTAGTCAAGAAACAATTAACAGTACACAACTCTGAAGTGCCAGAAAAATATACTTTTCTTAGGTTGCCTTATTATTCCTAGGCTTAGCCAAAGCTTTTGACACAGTAACCCCGTCCACTTTACTTGAAAGACTTGTACACATTAATAAAAGTGATCCTACTATGAAATGGTTTCCAAGCTGTCTACAGATCTTACTCATAGTAAATGGTAGTTAAACCTCATACTCCTTCTGCCTACCAGTTACTCTTCTAGTGTCTCAAGGCTCTATTTCAGACCTATAACTTATGTACTTAGTACTTTAAAAGTATAAAATGTTGTACAATATGCTGATGAGTCCACCCTCATTTTTCTCTGATGATAATCTAAGTGGCACATAATTGCACAATAATTCCAACACAAAAACTAAGTAACTGAACACGAAGATTCTTCCACAAAAGGCTGTTAACATACACAATTGAGCTGTTGCAACCTTTCCAACTTGCTTAAGAAAGTACGGACACAACATCTAGCGCTTTCATTCACTTTATTATCTGTAAACTTCCACAGAAACAGTTTGAACTCCACCCTTAAGCACTTTTTATAGTAAAATTTGATCACATGATGACAATTTCATGTAAGCAATTAATTTGTATCAAAACATTGATTTGTAATATAAAAACTATTTTAAGCACAATTTACTTAAAAATATTTATTGCTTCATTTGTAAAAACATTTTATATTTATGGTTTCATTTAAACCAGGGGCATAGTCTGCTCCCAAATGTAATTGCCAAATAGATTCCTTGCATTCCAAAATTACCTTTTTATCACCCATAAATACATTTTGACTAACACTATCGAGTACTGAAAATGTAAACTTCTTAAAGTCTTTATAGACAGTAGAATGTCTTCCCAATGCATTTGTTTGGTCTTTTTTCTTAACTGCCAAACAATGTTCACTAATTCTTTTCTTTAAACATCTTGTGGTCATGCCTATATAATAACTAGGGCATGAAAGACATTGGGCAACATACACCACCATTTCACTGTTACATGTATAGTAATTTTTACACCAAAAAGTTTTCCTAATATGTGTAAAATAATTTTGATATAAAATGTTTTTTTACAAATGAAACAATGAATATTTTTAAGTAAATTGTGCTTAAAATAGTTTTTATATTCCAAATCAATGTTTTGATACAAATTAATTGCTTACATGAAATTGTCATCATGTGATCAAATTTTACTATAAAAAGTGCTTAGGGGTGGAGTTCAAACTGTTTCTGAGGAAGTTCACAGACAATAAAGTGAATGAAAGCGCTAGATGTGGTGTCCGTACTTTCTTAAGCAAGTTGGAAAGGTTGCAACAGCTCAATTGTGTATGTTAATAATCACACAATAATCTTTGCAAGACTGGAACACCTAGGTACAATGATGACTGCTACTACAAAACACATAGAAAGCAAAATGAATATTACTCAAACCAGAAAAAAAAATGCAAACATAAAACAAGAAATAAGATAATATAACCTTAAACATAAAATTCTTAGACACCACAACTACACAGTCAGTCAGTGATATCAGTCGAGTTCCATATTTCTTGTTCAAAAAAGCATGTTGTTGCAAAATCTCTTGTTCTGTTCATTTTTAAATGAATTATAATACTAATTAAAAATTTCCCCCTGATTTGGGGCCTTTCTTCCACATTATTTTTGGGTTTTCCAGAATTCTTGAACAAAAAAGGTAAGAAGTATGCCGCCATAGCTTCATCAAAATGTTAGTCTTAAGGACCAAAGACACTTAACCATTTGGATGGACAGCTATCCATTGAAGAATTGTCCTTGTTCAACATTTGCAACTAAAGGCAAGAAATAACAGTCATCAGTAAATGAAATGTGACATTAGACACTTATGTAAATATCTCAAGTATGACCACATTTATTGAAATACCACATTGATAGCATAGACAATAAGTCAGTCTAAATTCTTCCTCCATATTTCTTGGCTCAAGTCCCAAGAAGGACCAATACATTTTGATAAGACTTGTTACCCCTCCCCATCATCACTAGTTTGGTTAGCAATTCTGACATCAGTTACTCTTTCACAGACTACATTATTTATAACCCACTTTGAATCACACGATTTGTAAAAATCAAGATAAAAATTTTCCTTCGAGTCATGCTAATAGTTTTTATTTAGATACCTAATCTGTTAGTCTAGAAGAAATATTTCAAGTATAGGGTAACAAAAACATATTGTCCTGAGAGGTGTCAGTGTGAACAAGTAAAATTGTTCTTGCCTCCTCTCCATTGTCTCTGAAAACTGTAGACAAAAAAACATCACTGCTGTTGTGGGTTAGTGTGACCACTCTCTTCCTGTCTCACAAGCTCATCCCCACTCTGTGTCTGCCAGAGACCCTGACATTAAATTTAAAAAAGGAGAAAGTACTTCTGAAAGCCCTGAATATGGTACATAGGCTTGCCATGCCAACGGGGCTTGCGGTCATCTATGAGTCTGAAAGCTATGCCATTGGTAGTTTTACTACCAGCAGGGTCTCCCAATGCAGACAGGTTTCAGCGGAGATCCCAGAATAATGATGTACCACCCATCTGGGCAGCAGATGATGGGCAGGGTTGGAGGCAGAAGATTGTGTTTTACATGACAACAGTGATAACACTGAATTTATACTGTGCAGAAGAAAGGCCCGGCAATCTACTTCTGTATTCTGCCAAGAAATCTCGATGATGATGAAAAACCAAAAAGAAGTTATTTATAGTGTTGGAAGATGGCCCCCTGAGTCAGAAGGCACTCACCATGCCACTAGGAAAGAGCCGATGGTCACCCAGAGTATGCCTGCTGTTTGTGAAGCTAAAAGATTAACGCCAGATGCTGATATGGCTGGACAGAAAAGGGAAATCAGAGGCTGCAAAGATATTCTTAACACAGGAATATGGAATGTATAAAGCATGAACCAAGGAAAATTGGAAATTGTTAAAGATCAGATGGAAAAAGTCAAAATTGATTTGTTAGGGATTAGTAAACTCAAATGGACAGGACAGGGCCACTTTCAATCAAATGAGCATTAGATCTGCTACTCTGGTCACAGAACATACAGGAAAAATGGCATGGCAATCATCCTTAACAATAAGCTTTCAAAGATGGTACTGAAGTATAATGTTATCAGTGACAGAGTCATGTCAATCCATCTAAAGGGGAAGCCAATCAATGTCACCTTGATCCAAGTATATGCTCCAATAATAGACGAGAAAGATGAGGCTGTAGAATTGTTCTACGAACAACTTCAAAATGAAATAGATCAAATGCCAGAACAAGATCTACTGATCATTATGGGGGACTTCAGTGCAAGAGTGGGAAGCACACCTGAAGATGCAGTGGTTGTAAAGCATGGCATAGGGGAAAGAAATGAAGCTAGTAATAACTTAGTACAGTTTTGCAAAACCAACCGTCAGTCATGAATGCACATTTTCAACACCACAAACATCACAAATACACATGGACTTCTCCAAATGTCAAGTATCGAAATCAAATTAACTACATCTACATAGGACAGATATAGAAATCTGCACTGTTGGCAGCAAGGACTAAACCAGGAGTTGATTGTGGAAGTGACCATGAGCTTTTGATATGCATGATCAAAGTAAAGATTTGCAAGAAGACGATCATTAGAGACCTTCCAAAATATGACATTGAAAATATTGCACAAGACTATCAGATAAAATTAAATAACAGATTTGTTATTCTTGATACAAGAGACAGAGAGGCTGAAGAGTTTTGGAATGATATTAAAACTGTAATTAGTGATGAAGCTGAAAAAACACTGCAGAAGAAAAAGAAAGACAGAAAATCACTATGGATCTCGGAAGAAACTAGAAGTATCAAAACAAAGAAGACAAGCAAACTTTTCCAGTCATAGAGAAAAAGTATCACAAATTTACCAAGAGTTTCAATGTCAAAGTCAGAAAGACAAGGAATGATATTTCAAGGATATCTGTCTGAAAATTGAATCGGAGCATGTAAACAGAAATAAAAACAGACGAGCTTATCAGGATATTAAGAGATTATGTCAGAAATTTCAACCTTGCCGGAGGATGCTTAAAGACGCCACTGGAATGATATTGAATGATCCAGAAAACATTAAAAAGCGATGGAAAGAATATACAGAAAATATATACAAAAAAGGTAACATGGATAATATCAGGGAAATTGTAGTGGAAAATGACATTGATGAAGAACCAGACATTTTAAAAGAAGTCATAGCAGCAATTAAAGCTTTATTGGGCAACAACTCACCTGGCATCAATGATATTCCAAATTAATTAATCAAAGGCTAAGAAGGTGCTATCATGGCCCTCACTTGACTGTGTCAACAGATATGGAAGGGAAAAATACGACCAACTGACTGGAGAAGATCACTGTTCATACCTATATCAAAGAAAGGTGACACCAAGGATTGCAACAACTGCAGAACGATTGCATAAATTCCACACACCAGCAAAATACTGCTGAAAATAATACAATGAAGGCTACAGTCATATGTTGAGCATGAACTATCCAAATTTCAGGCTGGTTTCAGAAAAGATTGAGGAACAAGAGACATTATTGCCAATGTTAGATGGATATTGGAGAAGAGCAAAGAATATAAAAAGCCTGTACATTTTTGCTTCACCGATTACAGCAAAGCTTTTGACTGTGTGGATCATGATAAACTATGGAGAACTCTAACACAAATGGGAATGTCCAAACACAATAACTCAGCTGATAAAGAGCATTTACAAAAATCAAGAAGTGGCAGTATCTGGCAACACTGATAGGTTGCCAGTAAAATGTGGTGTCAGGCAAGGATGCATCTTGATACCTTACCTATTCAACCTTTACGGTGAAGCCATCTTCAGAAAAACAAATTTGGAAGAAGAGAGCATTGGTTTTAAAGTTGGCAGCCAAAATATAAGTAACCTGCGCTATGCAGATGACACAATGCTCATCACTAGCAGCAAAGAGAGCATGTTGTATCTATTGAGAAAAGCTAAAGTTGAAAGTCATAACATGGTACTGGAACTGAACATAAACAAGATGAAGATTGTGAACACAGAAAATGAAGATTTTGAGCTTGAAGATGATGGAATATAAGTTTTACAGAATTATTTAGTAAACATGGAAGCAATTAGCAGGGAAGAAATACTTCACAGAATAGCATTCGGTCACTCTACAATGAAGGCTCTTGACAAAGTATTCAGAAGCAAGGAATTAACACTCAAAACAAAGATCAGACTTGTCCACTCACTCAGTTTCCCTGTAGTCAATTACAGATGTGAAAGCTGGACACTACAGAAATGGGCTGGAAAGAAGACTGACTCATTTGAACTTTGGTGATGGAGAAGCATTCTATGTGTGCCGTGGACTGCCAGAAGAACTAACAAATCAATTTTGGAAGAGATCAAACTGGCTGTATCACTCAAAGCCCAAATGATGAAGTTACGACGGACTTGTTTTGTCATACCATCAGAAGAGAGAGATCACTGGAGATGGATATTATGTTTGGAAAGATTGAAGGAACTAGTTGAAGAGGGTAATCTGCAACCAGATGGCTGGGCATGTTCACGACAACCATAGGTATGATGTTGAAGGACCTCGCCGGACTAGTACATAACCAACTTCTTTTTGGAGCTTTAATTTATCAAGTCGGTAGTACCTGAACCTTAGTCAATGACACCTAGAGAGAGAGAGAGAGAGAGAGAGACTTCTGAAAAAAGCAAATGTGAATACCTACATTTCTTTTTTTCTTTTTTTTTTTTTTTTTGATATGATGGCTTGGCTCTCTCCATTGCCATCAAATTATTATATCTGATAAGGCCATTTATTCCTCTAATTTCACTGAATCTGAGTAACTGTGGGGAGGGGGGACAGAGCACAAAATTTCAAATATCATCTGGAAGTAGTCATGAGAGTGCTGGGAATGCTTAGGTTTAAAGGTAGTTAACTAGACATGCAGTCCAGGAAACCATTGAGGATCCTACTCCAGTTTCATAATTTGGCCAGAGCACTGTCTGATTAAGTGACCAGCTTAGAGTCACACAGTAGGCAAATGGAGGCTGAGACAATCAATCCTTGAAGTACATGAAACAGCTCATTAAAGCTGCATTGCCTGATCCATCTGCCCTGACCAACCAATAGACTAATTCACCACTTCTGTTGACCTGTAAACAAGGTGCAAGCCATGTAGTACTGTGCTAGGGAGAATGTGCACTCTTCCCCATACTCACAATACTAATCTGTGCAATCTTTGGTAGGCTTACTCTCCCAAGTCTCTGTTCATGGACCTTCACTTCTGAGATGTGTACCATATGCTCTTTCTGTCAAATCTCTCCCTTAGGATGGGTGAGTCAACTTCATTCAGTTATTTATATGAGTGGAGTTCTTCCATGGGTACACCTCCATATTCTTTGCTAAAATCACATATTCCATTCTTTTCTTTTCCCATCAATATCATTTACTTTTAACTTCCATAATTTCATATTTTGTCATATTCTTTTTATTCCACCCTGTCATATTTTTTTCTTTTTTTCTCTCTTTTCCCCATACGTTTTTATATTTTTCATTTATGATCTTAAATATTATTTGTTTGTCTTTATTGTATCTTCCTCAATATCCAAAATAAATACATATATACTAATTGCACCATTGGATTTTTTAAAAATTTAAGCCACCTTCTTTTTTATTATAAAGTATACATGTTCTCACCAGGTTTAGCTTTGATCCACAAATGAAGTTAATAAAATCTGTAATAACTCTTTTCCCATCTGAATGGGAAATATATATTCCCCCAAATATGCTGTTTTCCTAATATATAAGTATTAAGCATATATGTCTTTTTCCCAAAATAAGTCAAAACTTTTCTGAAAAACTAACATATTTTATTTGTTTCATTATCTCTTTCCATTGACTTAATACATTTCCATACTCACCAAATGTTACTCCCAAATTATTTATCTCCTTCTTGTGAATATATTGTATTTATTTTTATATCATCGAATCCCTTTCACTTCTCTTTAACTGCAGAACAGCTTTTTTAAGCAGCCTTTCAATACTTATTACATCCTCACATATCCACTCCTTGTTTTTTATTGTTAGAACTAAATCATATGCATGTCACACATGTTAGTAATATAACATTTCCTCCAATCTCACATCTTGCCTCCCTCATTTCATACATGCATGCATGTATGTCTTTATTATTGCATACTCATTGGGCATCCCTGTTTTACTCCCATCTTTTTATTTTTTCCCATCCATCCATTTATCACAACATGTACCCATGAATTTTCATAACGTTTATTTACTACATTAATAATTTTTTTCTCCTATGCCATATACCTCTAAAATCTGCCACATTGCTTATTGGCTCACTTTTCAAGCTATATCACATACTGTCAGACTGACTTTATTTTCTTTCATTATCAACTCTATTACTTATTTCACTATAATTAACATTTCTATCACCTCTGTTCCTTTTAAACCATAAGTCCTTTCTCTTACTACCTCATCCAATACTTTCTTCAGCATTTTTGTAGTATTTTCATAAATATTTTATAGTCAGTATTTCCTAGTGTTATAGGCCTCCATTTTTATATATTTTCTTTCTTCTTTCCATATACATTTCATCACTCCACCATATGTCTTCTTCAACTATACCTTTCCCCATCCATTCATTTCATATTTTTTTAAAAAGCTCCACTTTTTTCTTTATTCATTTCCTCTTTATTATTTATAACTTATACCCATCTCATCCTGGCACTGATTCATTCTTACCTTCTTTTATCACATTCTCTATTTATTGTACTGTTATACAATTTACTTTAAAAATCCCTTCATTTTCAGTTATTTTTTCATTCCCATTCTTCTTGCCTGTCCATTTCCTCTTTTCATGCATTTTCTCTACAAGTTTCTACCATCCCTGTAATTTCTTCTTGTTTGTATTTTATTTGCCATCTAAGATAGCATCCGTCCTTCCTTCTCTAAGTTTTACTTCCTTTCCTAAATAAGGGTAGACCTCCTCTTTCTTTCCTTTCAGAAAAATAACTTTTGACTATGTAACATGATTTTTACTTTTTTTTTTGCTATTCATTTCATGTATCATTTCTTCTATTTCCCTTATTTGTCACTTCCTTTTTCTATCTCTTTCTCATAATTTCATAACATTTCTTTATATTTCATAGTATTTTTTATTATTTTTTTCAACTGCTAAATATATTTTATACTTCTGCTCATACACTAAACACAACTGCGCCCAATTTTTACAAAAAGGTCTCATTGTCATAAGCTCTTTCCCCCCTACTGGGCCCCCTACTGTTTGATATATACTTCTCAGAAGTTTAGGCCAAAACTAAGGGGCTGTGGCTGACCAGGTCTGTGGATGACTGCAAACTGGGTGCAATTACTGAATCCCCAAATAAGATCAGTATACTTCAAGAAGGTCTTACACAGATTAATGACTGGTGCATTAGTCACGGTCTCAAACTGAATGCAAAGACATGCATCATCATTCCCTTCAGTAAAACCAATGTCCCTTCACACTATCAAATTAACAACAGTACCCTATGTACCTATGAAGTGGTAAGAAATCTGGGATCACATGTAGACTGTGGCCTTCACTATGACCACCATGTGTCTACTATAGTAAGGAAGGATCTCTAATTAGCACACTTGATTAGCAAAGGCATCACCTCTAGAGAAATGGAGGTCATAACCCCTCTATACTCCTCACTTATCAGGCCCATAATTGACTATAATGCTCCTTTCAGCATGTACAGTAAAAAGCACCTGCAGCAATTGGAGAGACCTCAGAGGTGTCTAACTAAGAAGATCAAGGGTGTCAGCATGTCCCTTACACAGACCAACTAAAGTCCCTGTCATTATACTCAGTATCTTATAGACTTCTTAGGGGAGACTTATACCTGGCTTACAGAGCAATCTCCAACCCAAACTTAATGAGTTTGCTGCACATCTGTAAATCAAACAGGACTAGAATTACCCATTTCAGGGACCTAAATATGGTCTGTGACATAAATAGGACATGCTGGAGGGACAGATTTGCCTCCCAGCAATTGCAGCATCTTTGGGATAGGCTACCAATTCATGTGAAGCAGAGCACCTGTATGACACTGTTCAAAAGGAACCTGAATGAGTGGATGGGGTGCTGTAAATTGTTACCAGGCATAGTCCACACAATCCTCCTGGACATGGACAGTCATTAATAAATACAGTCCTGAATATTGACTAGAGTGTCTATGGTATTACACTGGGATGAAATGGCTAGGCTTGAAATGACCTCTGGGTCGATAGCCTAGTAACCTCCTATGATCCATAATATTTCCTTCTGTCTTATTATCCTTTCCTTCCTTTTAAATTCGGTAACTAATCTCTTTATCCCTTCCCCCTCCTTTATTATTTCACTGTCTTCTCCTATTCTAGCCCATACTGGTCTATGATCTGAAAAACTCTGCCAGCTGTACTCCCTGTTATTTCGTTCATGTCATTAAAGTAACACATATAATCAATTTCAGTCTTAAAAAATACCTTTTACATATCCATTCTCTATTCTTTCCTACATTAAATATCCACATTTTATCAACCCCATTAACATTTTAATATCCTATGTTATTGTTCCCTTTTCTTTCCTAAGGTTACAGTTAAAATCTCCTTCCATCAGTATTAACATATTTACTAATGCAAATATTTTTATTTTTTCAAACAATTATTTTCTCTCTGTCATATTAGTATATACATGAATCCCTGTTAATCTTATAATTTGCTGTTTCATTTTCATATCACTACTCTTCTAGATACTAGTGTTTCAACTAAAATTCTTATTTCTTCATTTTTTATAAGATTTTCTATTGCAGAACATGTCTCATTTCCCACCAACCAATTTGCCCTCCCCATACTGCCTGTATTCTTTTCCTTTTTTTCTTCTTTGTTACACCTGGTATCTAACAAGCAAAAAACATCTTTTTTTATTTTTTACAACATTCCACCACCACCAAACCTCTTACATCATTTCTAATGCTATTCACATTTAAGTTTAAGATTCTTATGTCATCCTTTTCCTGCCTTCTTTTTTGAAAATTATTTACTTCCTGATCTCATTTTTCATTCCTTCTCCTATGTCTCCCACCAACGGATATTTCATTATCTTGTTCTTGTTCTTTTCCTGTCTAAATTTCTCCCTCTTGACTTTGTAAAATAGCAGCTCTGTTCTCTTCCTGTATTTTATTAACCTAGCTTTGAACTGTTATTACTTCATTAACTACCTCTTCATTGTTTAACCTTTCTTCAGTATCCCCTTCCCCATCCCACCTCCTCTTTTAACATCTTCTGTAGTAATATTCCCTAGTGTTTGTCTTTCATCTGAGCTTTCTTCTTCTTTCATCGAAAAAGATGAGCCTGCTATATTTATCACCCAGTCCTTTTCCTTTTACTTTATTTAAAATCATGCCTATTATATTTAAACATTGATGTATATGCATATAACTTCTTTCATCTAGATCTGGTTTCTCATAATCAGTATTATATCATCTGTATAAGTAAACATATCTGAAATTTTTATTCCTTCATTAGTAATATAGGTAGCACCTTTCATATACAAATTTACATTGCTGATAGTACATTCATAACTAAGGGAAATAATATGCTAATCATAAGACATCCCTGTCATATGCTATTACTTATATCTATTTATTTGCAAAACCACCCATTCACTAAAATTCCTACTTTATTTTTATTATATACAGAAAAATATACATTTTATTTTTTTGTCATACTCTTGCATAATTGTCCATAAAAGTTTGTGTTGTACTGTATCAAATGCTTTATTTAAATCTCCTTTCATAATCTTGGTCTCATCAGTCCTGCTTGTAATATCACCCACAGTTTATCTTACTATGAATAATTCTTGACATTCTTTTCTCTTTAAACTAGATATACTATTTTCAATAATACTTTCATTTTGCTTTCCATTTTCTTCTGAATCATTTTCATAAAAACATTATAATTTGCATTTTCAATACTGAAGGTCTCCAATTTTCAATTTTACTTTTCCTTTTCCAATACAAATTTCAGCATAGATCTTTATACATAAAACCTTCATTTAACCACTCATTGAAAACTTTTAAGAAGTGTTTTTTTCTGCCAATCCCTAAAATTGTTATAAAATTGGTATCCTATTTCATCTAGTCCTGAAACTCACTGTAAATTAACTTGTTCAAGGAACCTTCTATTATTCATATAAGGAGATTTCATTTTCCAATGCTTTATTTTCTTCTCCTGCTAATTTTTAACATGCCATTGTTTGTAATTTTTCCCATCTTGAAACGTTTAATTTATAATGATATTCAAAATTTGTTCATGAGCTCTTCTTACCTCGCCTCTATCATCTTTCATTTCTCTCATTATACTAGTATTCTGTTTAACTATGTTACTTAAATAAGCTGATACGTCTTCTCTTTTACATTGTAAGTAATATATTTGCTTAGATAATAATTCTTAAAATTTTTCTTGATTTTTTTCTTAAATTTACCATTCTATTACATAATATTCTTTGGCATTCATTTTCAAATTCTTTAAAGCATCTATACACAATGTTTTGTTTGATTTACACTTTTCTTATATCTGACTACCATTCTAAAAACATTTTATACGATTCTTTAAAAGTAGCCACCATTCAGACCTGTTTTTATAACACACTCTAGTGGAAATTTGATCTTTCCATAATCACAGTTATTTTCTTTCCATTTTCATTCCATAATTTATCATTTACTCTTTTTATTCCTTCCGCAGTCTGATACACTCTTTATTTTTTGTATATCTATCTATATCACTGAGTGATCAAGTGTCTCTCTTTCAGCTAAATTTAAACCTTGTGATATAGTAAAATAATCTATTTCCATTTTATGTACACCTCAACTATATGACCACAAATTATTATTCCAAATCTTTAAATTTCCACATTTTATGACTACAGAAAGTTTCTTAACATAATTTCCTCTCTTCTTCCTTTCTCCTCCCAAATCACAATTGGAATCTCTTTTTAATATTACATTCATATTAATTACTACATAATCCAGCATTTTATGAAATACATTTTCCTTTTCTTCAGTTGTAACATGGGCATACAATGCTATAACTTTATATGCCTAATTATACCATCTGAGAGCTACAGTAGTTAATCTTTCAATCATTACTAATGTTATATTCAGTATTTTCAATGACTTTCTACAAAGTACAACTATACCTGAACATATTTTTCCCCTAGGTTCCATAGTGTATCTCCTCCCCAAAGTTTATTTGTTTGTACTCTCTCTTCTTGTGTCAAAAATCTTGCATCTTCCAATATTATTATGTTGCCATCACATTTACTACACCAATTTAGGATGCCTATTCTTCTACTTATATTTTAGTACTATTTACATTTACCAAAAACACTCTAAAATGTCATTATGTCTATGGTGTAGCTTAACAAAGTTATGTAAATTTGAAGTATTTATCTCATTTGCATTATCAATTTCCTTTCTTTTTCTCTTTTATACTTAACTCTTTACACTTTCTTTTCCTGTCTCTTACTCTTTTGCCAATAGAATTCTTCTTACCTTTCACTATTTTCCAGTGTATATCTTTCCTCATCACCTATTTCAGGTCCTTCTTCTATATCATCTTCTGTTTCATTTTTCCCTTTATCCTTATTATTTTACCCTGATCTTGTTCCCCTACTTCTTCTTTATATTTCAGTGGAACTGTTTCTTCTCTCGGTGTAGTAGCCACACTTTTGTTTTCTTCTTCTTCATCATTTTTCTCTAGATTTCAATCCATCTATAAATGTCCAATTTTGTTTCATTTAAAATATTTCAGTTCACACTTTTTGCATCATGACCTGTTTCACTACAAATATAACATTTTTCTTATCACGATTACTTATCAAAAACATGTTTTATGTTGTCCCCAATAGTTTACAACACCCCTGTTACCATCTACATTTATCATACCAGGGATAGGAACAATTTTTTCTTTCTCCATTTTCAGTACAATATAGCAGTCACATCCACCAGTCCATAATCCTCTGATATCCACTTTGCTAATGTCCATACATTTTTTACAAAATTTGCTTAAATGTCTCTTTAAACTCTTTTTTTAACTTCAGTTCAAAATTGAACATGTATTTTCTTTTTTGTTTCTCTGTGAAATACTTTAATCACATACAAGTTCTGTGAGGGCATTGCCTCCAGAAAAAAAAAGAAGTTATAACCTCCCTGTACTTTTCCCTCATCAGGCCAATAATTGAGTACAATACCCCTTTTGGTATGTACCTTTCCAAACACCTGCAGCAAATGGAGACACCACAAAGGTTCCTCACAAGGAAAATTCAAGGTCTTCAGTATCTGTCATATGAGGATCATTTGAAATCACTGTCACTTTATTCTGTTTCATACAGACTACTCAGAGATGATCTCTGCCTTGCATATAAGGCAAGCTTTGACCCTGCTTTATTGGAAGTGTAGCATATTCATAACTCAAATGGTACATGGGTTACTCATTCTAATGGCTCTAACCTGGTATGTGACATTAATAGAACATGATGGAGGGACAGATTTGTCTCCCAGAGGTTACCACACCTCTGGAACAGACTCCTGCTTCATGTCAAGCAGAGCACCTCATTGGCCCTCTTCAAACACAGTCTGGATGATTGGATGGCTAACCAAACATTCACCCCAGGGGTTCCACCTATGTCCCTCTTGGACAGGGGTGATAGGTGCTGATCATGGATAAAACTTGGCTAGGTTTATAAGGGCCCTAAGGTCTTAAGCCTAGTAACCTCCTATGATCCTATGAATCACAGTTCCTTTTCTTCTCATACTCACCCCAAAAACGTTTCAGAACAGAACCAGTCAAAAATAATGTCACAAAATTCCTCTTTATGAATAAGAATAAAAGCTCTTGCCCCATGAGCCTTAACTGCCAGTGGGACCATTACATTATCTCAAATGTCATACCTGTCTATTACTTTTTTGTCTTTGTTCTGAATTCTTACCATGAATTTCCTTTGATTATTAACAATTTGTTTCCTCTGTTCATCTCTTATCACTTTCCCTTCAGTTTCCTTAACAGTTTCAGCATAATATTTATTTTTCTTGCAATCTTTTTTTAAAATGGCTTTCAATTCCTCCAGTTGGATTTGGTCCATAATTTCACTCCATGAAACATCTTCTCCATTCTCCAACTTGCTCTGCAACAGCAGTTAACCCAAAATATCATCCCACAACCCTCCTGACTGGAGGGTTGTAATAACATATCCATCATTATTTTGAGCATTTGCTACTGATGAAACAACAAATGTTGCTGAAACAGCTCCTCAGAATCTTGGACAGCCTCAGACATTGCACAGTCATTTGCCTCTTTGCTATCCACCATCTGGGATTTTTTTGAGTGCTGTTCTTCCAGTCACCACTGTGCTAGAATCAGAAGAACCATTCTTTTTATGTGTGGGGGGAAGTTCTCCGGTGTTCCAGACAAATTTCTGCAAGTTAGTATGAACACAACCTTGGGTCTCCCCTGAAAAGAGGCCATTGGCCTAGGTAGACTAATCCTGCCAACAAAGTGTAGATCAATTAAAAAAAAAAAGCAAGTCATCTGACCTACTCTGGTCAACTACCTAAGTTAAGTTGCCATCTGGCAGGTCTCCTCTGGATAGAGGAAACCTGCCTTTCTATAAGAAGGGTCAGAGATAGCATTCTAGTCATGGTTTGAGGGATTGATAGGAGGAGTCTGTCAGTGGAATGCAAGATCAGTAGAGGCCATTCTTCCAAAATGGCATTTTTAATAGTCTTCACAAGAGCAAAGTGCTTGGAATGTGCCTTTGATCTTGAACTGGCATACTTATTTAAGTGGTGCCATTAAAATAAGAAAAGGTATGGAGATGTATAATCCTTTTGACTCATATTCCCTTTGACTGACTGATTTATTAAACTTACCACTCCAGGGTTTTATCTCCACCAGAACTGGTACCATCATTCAACAATATGCAACATTGTGGAAAGTCATCTAAAACCTAATCTTAATATTTCATTAGTACTATAATCAAACTGCATTTAAAATGATGTTACCATATCTTTCTATATGACATCATTTGCATTTTATGCTTTTACAATCAAGCAAACCATTCAGAAGATTTTCTGGTATGACAACAGCTGATAAATCTTTTCCAGCTGGCTGCAAACACTGAGAAACTTGTTTCAAATTGACACTAGCTACAAGGACAAAACACGCCTGTGGCTACCCTCAGAGAATATGAAAAGTTGGCTGAAATCCAGAGAGCTACATGAGTCAAACCTAACAAAGCAATAACTTCCTCCAGGGTACAACTAAAGTAAAAAAATTATGAAAGCAATTACAGGTAGAAACACAAAATTACATGCTCATAATGAGGTAGGCAAGCTTTATAAAAACAAAGCTAAGTTTGTGCATATGTCTATACTGATTGATAGCTAGATAGGTACAGTATATAGAGGGAGAGAGAGTGTATGTTTGTGTAGATACAGGGTCTATATCACATAGTCGAAGTTACGTAACTTCGAGCACCTAATAGTCGAACCATTATGTTCAAAGTTACATAACTTCAACTACCTAAAAAAAAAAAAAACAATGGACAGCAAAATAAACTGTTGTAAGCAAGGGGGCAAGCCCCCCTGTACCCCCCACACCCCCACTACTTAAATATACCAACTCCAAGATCGCACCACATTGAACAGAATGGAAACTTCCGCCTATGGAGATTTCCATTCACACACTCAAACTTTTACTAATTCGAACATATGGTCTCGACCATATGTGGTTTGAACTTGTAAAAGTTCGATGACGTGATAGGAACCCTAGATACACATACCTAAGCCTAAGCTCACATCTCTGACCTCCACTACAGCTTAATCTTCACAGCTACCTTAACCTTCACATCTGCCTTAATCTTAACAGCTATCTTAACCTTCACATCTACCTTAATCTTCACATCTAACTTCTACTTATAGACATCATATCTCTCATCTCATGTAGCTTGCTGCAGTACTTAAATTCTACTGCATTAACATCTTTAGACTCACCTCCTGTTACTAACCACTCCTAAGTAGCTATTGTATCCTTCCCACATAGTTGATAATCCCCGACCATAGTTAGTATACTGTTCTGATGTTGTTCTATTCCAGGAATCTCCTAAATTAAGCTAATTATAAGATGCACAACTAATCCACCACTTCTCTATGACAAAGTATTACATAAAAACAAATGTGTGTGTAAAATATCAGAGTATATCTGTATCTTTGTATAATATTATTCTACACTATTTTTGCACATTTGTATAATACTGTTGGACCCATGTTTGCATTCCTACTGTGTTTCCCATGTTGTCATTGCATTGTGTTATATACTGTACTTGTTATTGTCAATGTAAGTAATCAGGATAATTTTGAGTGGAGCTTTTCTCCCAAGTCTTCCACTGAAAATGGGTTTCTTGCCCAGTCTGACTACCCTTGTAAACAAATGCAATAAATGAATATACATGCCCACATATATACATACATATATAGATCATAGCTGTACATAGTTAATAATGTGTCTGTAATTGGTGCATATGTTTGGGAGGTGCAATGGGTGTCAGTGTATGTCTGATAATGATATTACTGATACCCTGATTCTATTTTTCTTAGTCTGTTCATTGTGAAATGTGTGGTTTTCTTGGAAATTGTATACCTGTAGTAAGTGAATAATGGCTGATGCTCGGTTCTTTTTTTCCTTTTCCACTGATGTTCAGTTCTTTTTAGCTGTTCAGTTCAATTTTCTCTGCTTGTGTTGATGATGACTTTGATTTTCTCTATTTGTGTTGATGTTCAGTTTTGTAATTATGAAGAGGTGGCATTCTTTCTATCTACTGTAATACTCCATTTTTCTACCTTTGCTGACTTTTATAGTTACAATAAAAAAGGTAATTAAACTGTGGTGGTTTGGTTCACTTGTCTTAAGGTCAGATTGCCAGTTTTTTAGTCTGTAATAATTGTGGGGTTTACGTGGTTAATCGTTAATTTCTGGCCTCATTTCAAGTGGAAAAACCCAAAATCGAGCCAAAAACTTTACACAAACCCCACAACTGGACTACTGAAATTACTCCAAACTTGCTAGAGTACAGAAGACTGTCCATTAATGAATTACAGCTGGTATCCTCATCAGTGTTTACCCACCTGATGAAAGTTTTCTTGTTTGAGTGGTGTGGTTGAATTGGTAAAGTTACTTACTAGTAAAACGTAGGATGCAGTCCGCAGTGTATTTTACCTTGACTGGCAACTGAAATGCAAAACTGAGCCTTTTTTGTCATGGGTATACAGATCATTAATAAGGCTTGTTTGGGATGGGGGCAGCAATGAGGTTACATTGTATATGTCGGTACTCAGTCTTGTAAGGAAAACTGCATCATTGTGGCTGTTGGTACACTACAGCTTTTTACTCTGACTTTTTGACTTTTGTTGTACACTTCTTGGTAAAATATCACCTGGATTAGCATAGTTACAACATTTTTAAAACTAATAGGTGCATTTGTAACATTTTTGCTACTGTAGCAAGGATACTATTAGTAAATGTTTAAGTTGTATGCTTGTTTTTAGTCTGGCAATAATAAAGAAGTGATTCTGAAACCAGAAGTGTTTTTGTTTTGTATTCCATGCTGGAGTTGCACCACTGGTTGTGGAGTGTATAAAAAGAAGATAGATTTTCAGTATGGAAATGTGGCCCCTGAACCACTCTCAGTACGGTAAATGGCCCTCATACAAAAGGGTTGGACACCCCTGGCTTAAATTATGCCAAAGTTAAAGAATGTTTGTTTGCTTGTTATTGATTCACACCAGAATTGCGCAGAAGAAAATTTATACAATACAGGAAGAAGACAGATGAAAGTGGGACTGAATATACTATAGAAATCAGTGGATGTAAGGCCACCACATTTGAAATGTTTGCAGACCTTCTACTAATACTAAGAACATGAAGATTTGGTTAGCAAACTGAAAGTACATCACTGCTGAGGAAATAGGGAGAAGAGGGGACCTGTACATAGCTAGCAGATTGCCAATGAATAAGAGGGAAGGAGTCATCATTACACATGGGTATAGGGGAACTCATGAGAGGCAGACTAAGCTGTCCAAGCTGGTTACACACTAACTTTCATAACCATTTTTTTCCAAATATGTTCAAAACAGTCAGGTTAGTTACATTAAAATTAAAGTATGCTTAAACGGAATGTTTTAATTCAAAACCATTTAAAAGAGATATGGGTGACTGTCTGACAAAAAAAGACAAGGGGTCACTACTCGCATCAAGTCTGTCATCAATTATAAAGGTAGACCATATCCTGGTCATCATGCTCCATAAATGGTTATTGCTTTGATGGCTGTATTATGATGAGGGATGAAAGAAGACAAAAACGAGTTACAATAATTATTTAAAACATGTAAATTGGGATTTTAGTGTACCACAATCCATTCATGTTTAAAATAATCTTGTGTTTTCATAAAATGTAAGGAAATTGCCAAATATTTGACTATTAAGACTGACGGTATATGTCAATCAATAACAAATAATTTATTGTCTTTCTGGAATTATATGCCATATCCTATCTCTTCACAAATGATGAAACTAGAGAGCAGTGCATTTTGTTGATATGTTTTTTGCAGTGCAGTTGTATTTATCATCTGTAATTTATTACCAGGGAAAACATAGGCAGTCTTATGTTTTCACAGATCTGGCTGAGAACCATTAATCAGAAAAAAATGCATATTAGCATGTAGACTGTTATTTTATATTACTTTCTTTTCTCTAGGTATGGACGGAGAATCATAATCCTTGTTTGCTTGCCACTACAGGCAGTAATTGGACTGATAACAGCCTATGCACCCAACTTTTATGTTTATGTCATCATGCGTTATTTAATGGGGACCATAATTCTGGGGGCCGCAATCAATACCTTTACACTAGGTAAGTTAATTTATTATGTAAGCCATCTGCTTTGCATACTTTAGAGTGCATTTGCTTTACTTACCATATTTTGTGAAGCATACACTAAAGTTCTATCCCTGTTCACAAGTCTCTGTCTCAGCATTCACCTCTCAAGAAACAGGCATGTCTTCCTTTGTATTTGTATTTTCATACTCTTACCTGGATCAGTTCTTGCACTGCTTCCTTTATTTTGGTTATTTCTACTCTTCATTTCCTCTCTATAAATTTGATCGGCAGTTCTTCACACACTAATTTGTATGAAAGCTTTTGAAAGTTAAACTGCCTATGTGACCTCTTTCCCACAAATTTTTCTATGCACTGCCTGTTTCCTTTCAATTCAAAGAAGACTGTTTTTATAAATTTCTTCTCACTGCAGCAGCTGTGCTTGATTGGTATAACCTTAGCATCCACACCCCATTTAGTAAAATAATCCATTAAAAATGGTGTTCTGAAAAGTGTCACTGCCACAGATCCAGACACTATCTCAGATGTACTATGTATAAGCTAGTATAAGTTTCAGATGATATGATTTTTGAGTGTTGATAGTCGTGCGTTTGTTAAAGCAGAGCTTTTCCCTGCATGACTGCACATGCAGTTCATTCACATTTCCTCCCAGTTGCCTTTTCTAAGCATGTCTTAACTGATTTATATTTATGGCCTGGGCCCATACCTCTCAACCTGGAAACATCAAAAATCTGGACAAAGGCCATGAAAAATAGGTACAAATATGTACGCTGATTAACATAAAAATTGCTTACATAATTATGTAACCCCACCCACTCCAATGGAATTGTGGGTTATCAACTTTCAAACACAGTGCCTCTTAACTCTTTGTGTTTATGTTTATGCAAAGTCAGAGGCATAACTGCAATTTGCAGGTCTCAGTCACACACACACACACACACACACACACACACACACACACACACACACACACATGCACGCAAGAGAAGATATTAACAGAGGCAGACTGTAGTATTTAAGTTAAAGTGAATCAGCAAGATAATTGAAAAACTAACCAATCACACAAATTCTACTAATAGAATTTAAGTAAAAATACAAAAATCATACTCTAAAACAAACAGGTCAAGAGAAGGTGTTGGGGGACATACATTAGCCTTTAGCTCTTCCAGCAGTTTATTCTGGAAACTTCTGATATCAGGTATTCCTCATACATACAGACAGACAGAAGGTCATGATCATCTGTTGGGAAGTGCTGGTCCCAACTCTCATGTAGTCCAACCAGGCTGAGAAAGTACACAGTAACTGTTGTAGAGTCTGTTTATAGGCGTCTAATCAGTGGCATAGCACAGCTCGAGTTTGAACATGCAGTATAATAATAAAACAGTGCTTCTGAATGTTAGCATAACACCACAGCACATGATTAGAATACCCCGTGTTGTGTTCTAGAAAACAGACATAATATGGTACATGTACTCACCACAGAACTGTGTAATGAGGACTGAAGATTGTTGGTACATGTACTCACCACAGAACTGTGTAATCAGGACTGAAGACTGTTCAGACTTAACAGAATAAATAAATAAAACATAATCAGTGCATTTAACCACAAGCACAATGAGTTGATTGTCCTGGGTGAAGAAGAAAAAGTTCTTACTGAAGTGAAGACCTCTGGTGTTGAATAAGCAGGTGAAGTAATGCAGTCTATGGCAATGAAAAATGTGTGAGCTGCAACAGTACTGAAATGACCTAGAAATGAAATGTTGGCACCATTACTATCTCTAAAAGCTGCAACAGTACTGAAATGACCTAGAAATGAAATGTTGCACTATTACTATCTCTAAAAGCTGCAACAGTACTGAAATGACCTAGAAATGAAATGTTGGCACCGTTACTATCTCTAAGCACAGTAACAATCAGATTCAAGTGCTGCATTTTCATTTTCTGCTTATTCAGCTGAAAACTGAACTTTTTAACACATGAAACACCAAAATCCACAATCCCAAGAAATAATTCTTACAAGACAGAAAGGATAAAAACTTAAGTGCAAGTGCTTTTGCAAGGGGGTAAGCCCTCCTGCACCCTTTAACATGTATACACCAACTGCCTGGTCACATCAACTTGAAGGAAGATCTTTCCCCACAAAGGACATCACTACTGGTGCACACAGAAATCTGTTTCTGTGTAAAGAAGAGACTGCCATTATGTTCCTTGGCACCTTCTTCATCAGGCCACTGACGCACGAGGAATTTCACCATTACCACCTGTAGGAATTTCACCATTACCACCTGTAGGTCAGCCTGCCGCGTAAACAGAGGTAGCCAGAGAGAATCAAGCTCAGTAAAGATGGCGTCAGTTCCACATTTACTAGATTAGCCTTTGAGTAGTAATGAGAAAAGGCAACAGCTACAGAACAAAAACCAAGAGGGACCTTTAAGAAACAGATAAAATGAAACACGAGACCCCTATAACCCAACTGTAACAGTATTTGCCAGTTTAAAAACGTTTCTGAAGTATAATAAACTACCTCTATAATGGAGGTAGCTTATTATGCTTCAGAAATGGAGGTAGTTTATTGTACTTCAGAAACAGAGGCTCCGTTTCTGAAGCATAATAAACTACCTCTGTTTCTAAAGAATAATAAACTACCTCCGTTTCTGAAGCATAAGAACCATGATTAACAAACTTCTTCTGGCTTTTCCCAGTTAGGGGTCACCACAGCGGATCACCTGTCTGCTCATGATTAGCAGTACTGTTGAGTTTTCAGCCTGGCACCCAACCTTCCACAGAAGGCACACACATGCACACACTCACACCTAGGGCCAATTTAGAGTGTCCAATCTACCTACAGCAGGTCTTTGGGATGAAATCAGAGCACACCCACGCAATCACAGAGAGAACATGCAGACTTCACACAGAAGGCACCCCAGCCGAGGATCAAACCAGAGAACCTCTTGCTGTGAGACGGCAATGCTAACCACTGCACCACCATGGCTGATTAACATTGTGGATTAAGGTGCATTTCTGCTTTTGTCCACTAGGTGGCATCCTCCCTTGCCTGAATAGACTTATTTTACTCACCTTTTTATTCTCACTGAGCTATAACAGTTCTTCTTGTCACCCTATCTCTCCTATACTCTTAGTCTCTCTACACCTCTAATCTTTCCTTTTTTCACTCCTGCTCCCATTCTCTTATACCAACTCTTCACAAGTATCTAGGTCCCCTCTATATACCCCTCTGCATACTCACCCCACTGCAACTACATTCTACTGATTGTTTCTCGAGCCTCTCCATCCTCTCTGGCTCTTCCCGCTCCGTTCGCCCTGCGGGCTCACTCCGCTCCCCTACCCTGCCCCCAATTCCCACCCGCCCCCAGCACGCCTACATTTATCCCTCCAACACCACTCCCACTTCCATTCTACCCCAATCAGTGATCACTCCTCCCACCATACCTTCCCTTCTTTTCCCGCCAAAATCAACTGTCACTCCACCCCCTAATTCAACCTATTAACAAAACATACTCCAGTCTCTCCTCTAGATCACACCCCTCTATAACTAATACTACTCTCCCTATTTTCTATAGCTAATACTACTCTCCCTATTTCTAAAATAACTTTCACCTTCTCTACACATAACTATCTCCTATATAACATACTATACCACTTCTATTACTGCTCTACTGTTACTCTTCCACATCATGCTCTGTAAATACTCCTTCATCACCCTTTCACTACTACTTCTCTTCTCCTTATCCTACCTCCACTATCTCTCTCAGCCCACTACCTCCTTCACCTTTAAATCCTTTCACATAACTAACCACCACAACTCACCTCAATCACAATCATACTCACTTATTTCCCCCCATTTATATCCCTCAGACAACCTCCTTCTTTATCGATATAGACTTATCTCCCATCACACAATATCCATTCCCATAACTACCAATAAAAACACCCATTTTACCACAAATCCCAATCTCACAACCCTGCTATCTATCCGCCTAAACTATTATATAGCATACCTAATTGGTACTCTCTTATCAGGTGACATCCATCCCAACCCAGGCCCTGCCACTATATCCACCACTACTAAATCCTTATTATTCACTTCCTTAAATCCACAAAGTATCGTTAACAAAGTCCCAAACCTTCATGCTTGGCTAATGCACAATAAACCTGACATCTTGACTATCTCTGAAACCTGGCTAAAGCCTCATATTAAGGACTCTGAAATTATTCCCCCTAACTACTCCATTATAAGAAAGGATAGACCTCTCAAAAAGGCGGAGGAGTTGCTCTCATATATTCCTCCTCCCTAGTAGTTACACCCTACAACAAACCTATCCCACAATTTAACAACGCTGAACTTCTCCTTACTCTATTACAGATCAATAATCACAAGCACATATATATAGCTTCCTCTATATCCCACCAGGGGATAATATCTCTACACTTGAACTTATACTCTGTTGGCTTTCCAGCAACATTAGTAACGAAACCATAATCCTTGGTGATGTAAACATTAACTGGGCCCTTATCCAGGCTCCTGCAAACACCACCAATATCAACCTCTACAATTTCTCTCAACTAGTCAACTTACCCACTCACCCTGCCAAAACCCCCTCAAATGGGAGCATACTGGACTGGATTCTAGTCTCTCATCCCCACTATTTCACCAACAGCGGCATCCTTCCCGACCCTCTAGGTGATCACCTACCCACTTTTACACACCGACTTCCCACTATCCTTCAACGGACCCACAACATCATTACTATCCGTGACCGAAAAAAGTTCAACCCAACAACCTTTTCAAACTCTCTAAAAGCAGTAAATTGGACCTGTCTGAAAACACTACCTCTAGACAATGCTGTCTCATATTTTAACTCAACATTCTTAAAAATACTTGATTCTCAAGCTCCCCTACGGACTAAGAGAATAAAAACTAACACAGCCCCTTGGCTATCTAAAACCACTCTTTCTACCATGAGACAAAGAGACAAAGCATGGGCACGTTTTCAAAAACATAAGGCAACCCCACTCCTTAACGAATATAAAATGCTCCGCAATAAAGTTAAGAAACACATCTCCTCTGATAGACAAAATTACTACTCTACTCTCCAAAACCAAAACAAAAACAACCCTCAAAAATTCTGGAAAGGAATCTCCACTCTCCTCCACCCCAGTAAACCAGATACTCCAAACCCAGATCCTAATGCTCCAGAACTAGATTTAGCTACCCAATTCAATTCCTTCTTTATTGACTCTATTTCCAAACTAACCTCCTCTTTCTCTATTTCCTCCACTACATCTAACACCCCTACACCAACCCCCAGTATCTCTTCATCCACACCCTACTCTACACCCACTAATCCCACTATACCCCTTTCTGCACAAATTCCATCCTCATCTATACCACCCCAACATTCAACACCCCATAACTGCACTCTTTTCACTTTAAATCCCATACCTACTGCTACCATTAAGAAACTCCTTCAGAAATTGAAACCATGTACCAATGCTCCTGATAATATCCCTTCTTACTTTCTTAGCATCGCTGCAGAAAGTCTTGCCTATCCCATCAGCATCTTAATTAACCGCTCCCTTCAAGAAGGCTCAGTTCCCCAAATTTGGAAACAAGCATATATCATACCACTACACAAAGGTGGTAACAATAACAGCATTACCAATTTCCGTCCCATAGCCATCCTGTCCCCCATTGCAAAAATCCTTGAAAAATGTGTACAACTCCAACTCCTCCCTCATCTCCTTGACAATAATCTTATCACCCCCACACAACACGGTTTCAGACCTAATCAGAGCACCATGACTGCCCTTCTCTCCTTCCTTGAAACAATCAATAAAGCCCGTGACTCAGGACAAATCGTTTCTACCATACTCCTTGATCTTTCTAAAGCTTTCGATACTATCTCTCATACCCTGCTCTTAACTAAACTCTCCAAACTCTACCTATCCTCCTCCTCTTTGAACTGGTTCTCTAGCTATCTTTCCAACAGAAATCAAGCTGTAAAGTGGAAAAAAGCAACCTCCTCCTTTCTAACCACCCCTACCGGAGTTCCACAAGGCTCTATACTGGGTCCTCTACTCTTCAATATCTTTATTAATGACTTCCACAAAGCTATCCCTTTCTCCAGCATCATCCAATATGCTGATGATTCTACTATCATCTGCTCTGCCTCTTCCATCCCCACTCTACAAAAACTTACTCAAGATGCCTTTTCTTCCACAGAGCAATGGATGCTTAGCAATCATCTAGCTCTTAATGCCACCAAAACCAAATTAATGTTATTTACCCTTCCAAACTCATTCCCCCCAACATGAACTCATTCTTAATTACCAGTCAAAATAACTTACCTCTCGAAATAGTATCAGACACCAAACTACTCGGAGTTCAGATCGACAACCAACTAAAATTCAATTCCCACTTACAAAAAAACATCAAAAACACATCAAAAATTGGCATGCTGTATAGACAAAAGGACTACCTTACATCCACCACTAGAACCACTCTAGCTACTTCCTTTCTCATCCCATCCCTTCTATATGGTGCTCCACTACTTACTAATCTTCAGTCCTCATTAAAAACACAGCTCACTTCATGCTATAATAAAATTGCTAAATTCGCCACCGCTCAAAGGTCTTCCACTCACCATTGTCTCTCCCTCCATAAACTAAAATGGTTAGAACTTCCCAACTATCTTACTTATACTCAACTAACTTTAGCCCATAAGCTAATCCTAAACCCCTCCAAGTGTCCCTCCCTTGCTCCTGCCCTTAAAATGCACCTACCAAACAGAGTGCTAAGGTCTAATAACCAAAATTTACTAGAAGTGCACAAACCGACTCGTCCCCCAGGCAAGAACCTGCTTTCCTTCAGCCTCGCTCGCCTCTGGAACTCTCTACCACCTAACATCCGCATTACCTCTAACCACTCTACCTTCAAAAAGTCACTTTTCTCACATCTAGCATCTAAATGGGAATGCTCTTGCTCTCACCCCTCATAACCAACTCTACTAAATGCCCTTTAATAACATAATCTACCTTATTCACCTACTATGTGTGTTCTTTAAACTGCATTTATGTGTTTGTATTCGGTTCCTTCAATTGATTGTACCAATGCTTGTACTGTTTAAATTATGCTATCATTATGTTTTGCTAGTTCATTGTATCTAGAAATTACTATCAAATGTTAATGTATATCTATTTTCTGTTTTGGAGCAAATGTTAATGTATATCTATTTTCTGTTTTGGAGCTTTTCTCCCCAGGACTCCATTGAAAACGGGTTCTTCAAGGCCCAATGGACTATCCTGGCAAACCAACTGCAATAAATAAATAAATAAATAAAACATATTAAATAAATACCTCCAAACAGCATGTTACCTTGTTCTGTCCTTCTCAGCACTGCATAAAATAAAAATACCTCTGTTCTGTTCATGAAGTCTGAACAGAAGCATAATAATAAAATAGATTCCGCGTTGTTCCTAAAGTCCGAACAGTCAGCAGCATAAGAATAAAATGCATTCCTGCTTGCTTGTTCCTGGGCTGGAAGAACCACCATCCATGATGAAAACTCATGGCTTGGCTGGAGTAGAGCCGGAAATACTCACACGCATGCTATGTTGAGCCCTTAAGCTCAATTCCGACAGACTGGCAGGCTGCTCATGGAGCTGACATCATCACGCACATGATGATGTCAGCTCAAAAAAAGCGAAAAAAAAATTTAAAAATAAAAAAAGCTGGGAAATTTGGAATTTAAGGGGTGCCACTCAGAAATCGTGGCACCCCATTATTTGGACCTCAAAAACAGTAAAAAATGGTCAATTCGGTATGGTTGAGAGATATGCTTGGGCCACATAAGCAGTTTACTTTATGAAGTTTAAAGTTAACTGGCACCCTATGACTCAAAGCAGGATTAAAACAAATATCAGGAAAAGTACAGTTTTGTACCTACCATAAATGTAGATGTTCGAGGATCTCCATTGCTGCAGTCCTTACATATGGGTATTCCGCTGTCCACCATCGGCCCGAATACCAAAGGGCTAGAACCGGCGTCGGTCATCGGCACCCGAGACTGACGTCAGTACGTGTCAGTACAAATGCGCATGACCGACGCCATAACCTCAGTCTTTCTTGCCTCAGACGTTAGAATGCAAAAAACACCACCCAAACCCCAACCTAAAAAGAAAAAAGGGGGAAGGAGGGAGGGAAAATTGGACTGCAGCAATGGAGATCCTCGAACATCTACATTTATGGTAGGTACAAAACTGTACTATGTTCTTCGTCTCCCATTGCTGCAGTCCTTACATATGGGTAGAATCCCAGAGCAATGGAAAAAAAAAGGGAGGCTGGTCAACTAAATAGCATTAGGAGCTGCTGACATGCCCTGTAAGATTGCAGTGGCAAACCCAGCCCTAGACCTAGAATAAAGAGGTAAATGATAATGCTTTGTAAAGGTATGTACAGAACTCCAAGTAGCTGCTTCTAGAATGTCTTTAGTAGCTACCCCTCTCAAAAAAGCAGTAGAAGTGGCCGTAGCCCTAGTAGAATGAGGCCTGATCCCAGCTGGAACATCCTCTCCATGATGAGAGTAACAAAAAGCAATACAATGGCTAATCCACTTGGAAATAGTTTGTTTCGAGACAGCTTTCCCTCGTGAAGTCAAAGCAAAAGAAACAAATAATTGTTGAGATCTTCTGAACTCTTTGGTTCTGCTCAAATAATACCTCAACTGCCTATGTACATCCAAAGAATGCAAAACTTTTTCCCCTTCATTTTGGGGGTTAGCATAAAAAGTAGGCAAATGTATAGATTGGTTCAATGCCACATTAGAAATCACTTTAGGCAGAAAAGTAGGATTAGTACACAAGGAAACTCTATCCTGGTGAAAAATCAGAAAAGGTTCCACTGCCATGAGGGCCTGCAATTCAGATACCCTTCTAGCAGAAGTAACAGCCAACAAAAAAGCAGTCTTCCAAGACAACAACTGCAATTCAGCTGTAGCTGCAGGTTCAAAAGGAGGCAGAGTCAGCTTTTCCAAAACAAAATTAAGATCCCAGGTAGGAGTAGGAGCCCTCCGTGGGGGTCTGATATTCTTTGCCCCTCTAAGAAACTGTTTAACTAAGGGATGTGAAAATAAAGGAGGGTCACAATCATAGTGAGCAGAAATAGCTGCAGCATGCACTTTTACAGAAGAAAAGGACAAACCCTTGTCCAATAAAACAGTCAAATATTGCAATGTACAACTCAAATTAGGCAATTCGACATCAAAGCCTTTAGCTGAACTCCAAAGAAAAAATCTCTTCCATTTACCAGCATAAACTTTTCGAGTACTAGGACGCCTGGCTTCCAAAATAACATCCAAAACTTGTTGAGGGAGCTGAAGGTCCTCCTTCTCTAAAACAGAATGCGCCAGGCTGTCAGGTGTAGGGATTGCTCCCTGACATTGAGAAAATGATTGTTTTCCTGAGACAATAAGTGAGGAATCTGTGGTAATGGCCAAGGTGTTCCATGAATTAAGCTCCTCAACAGAGGGTACCAATGCTGATGAGGCCAATCCGGTGCTATAAGGATCATGCAAGGTTTGTCCCTCCTGACTTTCAACAGCACCTTTGGAAGAAGAGGCAAAGGAGGAAAAGCATACACATGAAGGTTGCTCCAACTGAAGGATAGTGCATCTATTTTCCAGGCTTTCGGATGAAATAGCCTTGTGCAAAACAGTGGCAGTTGGAAATTCAGAGGAGAAGCGAACAGATCTATGTCCGGAGTTCCCCAAGCCATTGTCAACTGAAGAAACACCTGAGGGTCCAATTTCCATTTGTGAGGATCCACAATCTGTCTGCTCAGAACATCTGCTAAAGAATTTTGTGCTCCTGGCAGAAACTGTGCTCGAAGAGTGATGTGCAGATTCAAAGCAGTTTCCCATAACAGCATTGCTTGTCTGCAAAGAGGGTAAGAATGAGTTCCCCCTTGCTTGTTGATGTACCACATGACCGTCGTGTTGTCTGTTCGAATCAACACCAGTCCTGGTTGAAGTAGGCTTTTGAATCCTTCCAAAGCAAATTGAACTGCCAGCATCTCTTTCATGTTGATATGCAAGTGAAGTAGCTCTGGGGCCCAAAGGTCTTGAATCCATTTTCCTCTGAAATGAGCTCCCCAGGCTGACTCCGAGGCATCTGTCGTTAATATCTGACTTGCCTCTGGTTGGGTCACAGAGAGCCCCTTGTTTAGGTGACATTCCTGAGCCCACCACAGAAATTCTCTCTGAATGCAAGGTAGAATCCGAATGACAGTGTCCAAATCGTGGCAGTGTTGAGTCCAAACGCTCTTGAGATACCATTGTAACTTCCTCATATGCAGTTTGGCATTGGGAAGTACTAGAATGCAAGATGCCATGAACCCCAAGGCTTGAAGGACTGTCCTTGCAGTCAGCCTGGACATTACTGAAAGCTGTTGGAAGTATATATGAAGATTCCTTTGTTTGTCCGGGGTAAGAAATGCCATCTGAGCAGCTGTATTCAGTTTCACACCCAGAAAACACATCTCTTGTGAGGGTACTAGACTGGACTTTATTTCGTTCACAGAATACCCTAGGCATCTTAAAACCGTCATTACATACTGCAGATGTTGAAGAAGTTCGTGCTTGCCTTGAGCCAGAATCAAACAGTCGTCCAGATAAGGATAAATTTGAATTCCTGTTAGCCTGAGGAAAGCTATTACTGGAGCCAGGACTTTTGTGAATACCCTGGGAGCAGTAGACAAGCCAAAGGGCAATGCAGAGAACTGATAATGCAAATTCCCATTCCGAAACCTCAGGAATTTCCTGCAACTGGGCCTGATAGGAATGTGAAGATAGGCCTCTTTGAGATCCAGAGTCACCATCCAGTGATCTTTGCCCAGCATAGGTAACAGCTGTTGCAGTGTTAACATCTTGAATTTTGGAATTTCCAGAAAGGTATTTAGAATGGACAAGTCCAGAATTGGTCTCCAAGTATTTCCTTTCTTTGGCACTAAGAAAAGACGGAATAAAACCCCGTGCCTCTTTCTGCAGAAGGTACTTCCTGTATTGCTTCCAACAGAAGCAGAGAAGAAATTTGAGTCTGAGCTTCCAGTCTTTGCTGACGAGGCACATCCAGCATACCTTTGAAAGGAGGGAATGTGTGAAAATAAAATTTGTAGCCTCGATTTATTATGTCCAATACCCATTTGTCTTGGGTAACCAAATGCCAATTCCTTTTGAAAAATCTCAGTTTTCCTCCTAGAGGGGCTGCCAACAAGGCAGAGTCCGGCAGCTGAAGACACGGGTCATTGGGTTTGTTTCCGAAAGGACTGACCCCTGCCCTCCCCAGCAGAAGGGGTAGAAGAACTCAAAGACCTAGAAGTAACAGGGCCCTGAGAGGAAGCCCTACCTCTACCTCGCCTCGACCTGCCCCTAGATTGATAATCCGAAGAGGGGAAAGACCATCCCTTAGCAGGCCAATTCCTACTGAACTTAGGGGGCTGAACCTGTAAAAAATCCTTAACTGTCTGCATAGACTTAGCTTTTTCCTCCATTTTTTTCAAAACTGGTTCTACTGGAGGGCCAAAAAGAACGTCAGATTGTAGAGGAGCATCCATAATTCGAGCCTTAACATGCTCTGACAAGGTCTGATCTTTAAGCCAAGCATGCCTACGAATAACTGAACTAGTAGCAGCCACCCTGGAAGAAGCCTGTAAAGCATCAAAACCACACTGCAAAGAATGCTTACCAACTTGGTCTGAAGCATGCACTAAATCCTGAGGCTCCTTACATTCAATACCTTCAGCTAAAGCATCTACTTTACATTTCAATTGGCCCAGCAAATAATTTTGATACCAGAGCATATGAAACTGACAATTTAAAGCTCTCATAGCCAAAGTGGAAGAGGTATACAGTTTTTTACCCCACCTATCCAGGGCCCTAGCATCCTTGTCCAGAGGAACTGGATTTCTAACCACAGAAGCCCTAACCCCTTTAGGGCCTTGAGTAATAGTTTCTGGATCAGCCCTAGGACTCTTATACAAGTACTTGTGAGCTTCCAGAACCCTGTAGTATCTATCTGGTTTAACCGGGGCAGGAGGCAGAGAATCTGGGTTAAGGGCAGCCTCAGAAAACACATCCTGAACAACATCCAGTACAGGGGGAATAGCCAAGGGCCTATGCTGAGGCAAAAACAAGAATTCTCTTAGTCTTTTACGAGAATCAGAAAAATCCTGGCCCTCCCATTTGAAATGTTCCCTCATGGAATGCAAAGTCTCAGAGAAAGAAAAATCTTCTGGAGGGGACGCAGAGGGAGTAGAGTCCTCAGCCTCCGAATCAGAATAAGGAGGGGAATCCTGAAGTTCTTCCACAGAGGAATCTGACTCATTGGAAGACTGAACCAAACCCTCCAATGCTGTCTCTATCCTGGGCCTCTTCGCAGGGGGGGGCATAGAACCCCTAATTAAAGTAATCAAATCTTCAGCCATCTTTAACATGTGCTTCCTAGGAGCTGGACCCTGGGGACTAGCACCAGCAGGGGCAGACTTAGACTTAGAATGGGCTCTGCTCTGAGAAGGAGGAGGCCTAACTACCCTATGAGGGGAGGGAACCACTGACATTAGAGAAGCACCCTCAGCCTGGCCTAACACAGGAGAAGCCACTTCCTGCAGTAACAAAGGCTCCCCTTGAGACTCAGGTAAACTTTCAGAAGGAGCCGCAGAAGTAGCCAGTGGTACTACAGAACCGGCGTCCGGAGTGGACGCCTCATCCTGTTTGGACCGCAAAGACTTTTCTTTGCGTTTCTTAGAAGAACCAGTCGTCGGAGAATCCAACGGCATGTTATAATTACAACGTTTACCAAACACCAGCCTAGCACAGTCCAACCGACGTTTAATAGTACGCTTGTTAAAAGTAGCACAAAAGCGACACCCAACAACGTCGTGCTCAGGCCCTAAACAAGGAATGCAGAGTGAATGGTAATCCCTATGAGGAATCTGTTTCCCACAAGAAATACAGTTATTAACTTTTTCTGACATCCGTCAACACTGAGGCAAGAAAAAGACAAAAGTGTCCCCAACGGGGTACTTAGCCCAACTTGGTCTCCGGTCTGAAACTCGAAAACCGACAATTCCAGAACGCTGAACGGCACTTGCAAATGCTGCTTCTGCTCAGGACCACGCGGCAAGAAAGACTGAGGTTATGGCGTCGGTCATGCGCATTTGTACTGACACGTACTGACGTCAGTCTCGGGTGCCGATGACCGATGCCGGTTCTAGCCCTTTGGTATTCGGGCCAATGGTGGACAGCGGAATACCCATATGTAAGGACTGCAGCAATGGGAGACGAAGAACATCTATTGTCTGAATAAAGTAGCATGTTGCTCAACATTTGGAGCTGAGTACTAATTAAGGAAGAGCAAAGAACTGATCATTGAGGTAGCTTTATGAAATTTCTAATAGGTGCTTATTATATGACAACAGAAGGACTTTTTTATTGTGGTCTGATACGTATGCACAAAAATCAGTGAATATTGCACACATATTTTATAGTTAACTACAAAGGATCTCACTTCCTATTTTCCAGTGAAAAACAGACAGCACAAACAAAGGGAATTAATTTATGCTAGGTTAAGTGATTCACAAATGTTTCCTGCAAAACAGAGCAGTTAACAAGCGAAATCTGAATCTGTGTTGGGGTCAAGGACAAAGTCAAAAAGATAAAGGCAGTAATCGCAAGGAGGGAGCCAAATAGTTAAGGTCAAGAGAAGACAGTAATGATTCCTGATATCCTTACCTATTCCGGCATTTTCCAGGAAGTCTCCTAATGTTAACAGCAGAAATGATTCTGCTTTATGCCATAGTCTGTTTGACCTAATAAAGTGGATAAGGCCTGTGGGGACTGCATTTGCACTAATGAGTGGCAAATACCGGCTGTATGTATTCTCATATCTGTCCCTGCATCTATCATATCTCCATTGCTGTACATTTCAATCATTTTCAATTATATGTCTCTGTTTTCCCTTTCTCTGTAGCTGGCATCATACCAGTTCCAGTAGGATACAATGTACTGTCTCAAGTGATCACATTTGTCCATCTGCATGGCCAGAGGATGAGAAGGATGATAGATGCTTGAAAATTTCAGCCCTGCTGAAAAGCATGTCTTTCTTCAAGCACTTAAAATACATGGGCAGTGTTTTTTGGGGAGGGAAGTGCTAACCAACCTTTATGGGATTAGGTGTGGCAGACAGTGGACCATAACATGAGGTGCTCAAACATCTATTACAGAAGCTTTGCAAGCATGTTACTTACATGTAATGTCAAACCAGGGCAAAGGCATTTTGATAGCAGTTGAGAGGTCAACAAATGACTGAAAAACCTGGCAGTAACAGGATGACAGAGTCAGAGAAGTTTTAGTGCTTTACAGGGGAACAGCAGTTCTAGGATCATCCCTGAAGGAGTGTACAAAAGCATGAGAATAGAGGCTCTCTCATACATTTAAGTGGATGATGCACCATGGTAGCACCTCAGTCAGCAAATGTCTGTAACATGGCACTGCAGGTAAAACCTGTAGGCTGACCACAACATATGCTAACTATGTTTTCATGTAGAAACATCTGGTTTCCAGCAACAACAAGCAGGCAACAGAGGCAGGTTAGGATCATTTGACATAACTTTGACACACTTAGCATGCATGCCACAGAGATATGGTTGCAGCACAGGTTCTCATGCTCACTCCTGTGTGTCTGTTGTTGTGAATTAAGGAGGAAGAGCACTGCTGAGTTGACACCTACCAAGGCTGATGTTGGCACCCATGTAGTTACTCACAAGCATAACAGAACACAAATACCAGAGTCACAGGCAGAAGAAATAGTAACACTGTCCACCTCCATCCTTCACGGACATCCACCCATAGTACAGGGTGAAAGATGAATCCAGTACTGTATTGTCCTCAGTAGGGATGGGATCCCCCATTGCTGTGGGTATAAGTAATATGCTAACTGCAGCTGCAGAAGCAGATAAGCGTGGGGCATCTGATGTTGATATACCCACTACTGTGCAACCTTGGAGAGGTGCCTAATGCCATCACATGCCACAGTTAATTCCTGACGTGGGTAGACCTCTGGATCAATCAGCATATTTGCCAGACTATTACTCAAGTGCAATCTAGTGCAACACAGTCCAGCATGGAAGTGATTGCTTTGCTGTAAGGCATCCATGGATATAGAATCTAGGAACATTACTGATTGCTGTTATAAGGTTATGGTAGCACATACCACTTCCATCTTCATTTCCATGCAAAGGATTTCCAGTGCCACCATCACAGCTCACACTGGCAGATTTGTCCATGGTCAAGGTAGGCTATGTGCCAATTATGGTCATGTAAGAGAGCTATCACAGGGTACACAGACATCACCCACATATGAAAGTATATGACACTCTGCTACCCATTGTTGTGGGTGGCAATGACACCCAACCTTCCCTGATAGGAAAGCTCACCAGCAAACTCCATCCAAGTCATAGTTGCACTGCTGCATACCATTTCTGCCAGGTGTATCTCCAGTCCTAGCACAAAAAGCCAGAAGAGTGGCCACAGATCTTGGCCATATACTAGCAATCTCACTCCATTACAGGAGGAAATTGTTGATAACACCAAGTAACCATCACCTTAACACTCTCATTTCTACCTTTTGTGACACCCTCCCCTACCCACTATGTGCACACAGCCATGAGTTATTCTGTCCCTAGCCACCCATGTATATGACCATGACCTATTCCACCCACCCTAATGTGGTTTACATGGGAATGTCTGATGCACAGTGTGGCTCAACCAAGCACTGATTAGCATATTTTGATATTAAGCCTGATATCAAGACTGCATGCATCATGTCTGTTTGTGTGAAACCACACTGTTATTGCATGTTTGCCAGGGCCCATATATTCACATAAAAGAGCATTTATGACAAGCAATATCAAATGGTGTGTACCCCTAGTTATGTTATTCATATGTATGTTGTTTATGCTGGTTATGGTTTAAAAGTGAATTGATTGATGCTTGATATAGGATTATCTGCTCTGTTTAGTACATTTGTCTATAATGTCTATGTCTAATAATGGTTATGACTCTTTAAATAGAATATACTCATCAAATGTTTTTTTTTTCTAATTTATTGTAAATGGATGCAATTTACAAGATTTTCTACATTGGGGAAACCCTCTTGAATAAAACTGTTCTGCTGTCTACATTTCTGATGGTGGAGTCAAAGTACTTAACTTGATATGTTTACCACAAACATAAGGGCTGGAGTTTTTGTTTGAAACTGTTGTAATGTATGATACCCATTGCTTCAGGGAGGAGGAGGATGTCATGAAAAGCACATATTGTGTTATCGCTTCCTTGTCATATGTTAGGAAACCAAATATGCTCCTGCAGTTGTAGAAGCATTATGCCGAGGAACTTAAGTATTCTAAAGGCAGCAGCCTGTAAAATGTCCCCTGTTAGTTTCTGAAAGGTCTATGCAGCTAGAATAAAAAGAGTTAACATGCCTAGGTCTCTACAAGTATAGGAAGGTCACCTATTTTGTAGATTCTGTATGTGGGTAACACATGTCAGCCAGGCACCAACTTACACATACTGGTGGGAAGGGCAGAGGTAATAGCTAATGTATCGTGCTGCATCACTGACGCGGCTCCTCATCGCATTCTCTTTGCCCAAAATACATTTTATTGCTATGCTTTGGCTTTTTATAATCTGGAGCACAGGGGTGATCAATTTCCCCAGCATAGTACCATAAATCATAGATGGGTACATGCCGTATACACTTAACATATCATTAAGACCTCATTTTCCTGCCAAGTTTAATTTGCAAATATTATGTGGTCGTTTGAATAGGGTGCTGTTTGGTCAAAAGTGAGATTATAATTTTTTAATGGTTTCTACATTTCATCAAATTTATTTGGTCGATGCATGCAGAATCCATTGAAAATAATTGGTAATGTGTATGTGTGTTTGAATGTGTGTAAGTGTATGCATCTGTGTGAATGTATGCGTGTGTGTTTGTGTGTGTGATGTGGGTTTGGTGTGACTTCATGGTGTTTGTTATGAGATCGGTAACAGTGAGGTAAGGAGTTTTTCTTTATTCAGCACTGCTATGTGATCTCAGAGTTATTATATATAAGTAGCAGGGGGATGTAGGAGGTAGAGGAGGCTTTCAACCCTGCAAAAAGACTATTTTTTTTTTCATTTCAGTGGTTTGAGCCATTCAGTGTTTTGGCTCGATATATTGAATTGTCAGTTTAGTGAATTTTGACGTTTCAATATGAACCTTTTGCAAATATAACTTCTGTGGCACATTTGTGTTTATTGCACTGTAGGGCAGTATGGGGCTATGACTCACTGCTATATTGCACTAGCTTGCATGAGGCCGATTCCTGCACAAGTGCATGCTGCATATTAAGCAACTTGTCTAATGAATCCAGGCTACAATCTTAACTTTCATCATGTTTTTAGAATACAAAATACAAATAGTGTCTCATTTATCTGTAGGCTTAAATGTAATATCATTTGCTTCTTGTAATTTCTGTAAATCTTTCCTTTCTTTCCTGGTTAAATTAGTGTCAGTTCCCATTAAAAACCCTGAAAACAGGATCATACGTTTGTTAAGATATACTCTACATTAAGAGTGAGTGAAGCAAGTAAAGAATAGTGATAGAGTGGGAATATACTTAGACAATGAGTTTTCTGAGTAAAATGCCTCAGAAGATCAGCTGCTGATCCTCTTATTTTTATTTTGGATGTTAAAATGGGAACTTAGTATGTTTATGAACCAAATTACTGAAGCAACTTTATAATGAGCAGTGGATACTTGGTGAAAAGTAGAACATGTGCCCTGCCTCTAGTTAATAATAGCAAATATTAGAACAGCGTAACTCGTATGATGGCAGTAGACGTGAGGCAGATCTTGTGTACTGTCCAAGGAGCTAGAGACATAGGAGTGGTGGGGTGCATAATCTTCTGGTTGTGGGGAGAAAGCAGACACAACCACCAATATTCAAATAAGTAAGCCACCATAGCAGCTGTAGTGCTGCAAGGACTAGTCATCTTTACAGACCCTAGCTGGCGTACCTATTTAGAGTGGGTAGATTGAAATACTGTGTACAAGCAAAGTCTAGCTACCTCTGCTACAAATGGCATTGTCATCTTAGCACTCATAATATGACCTTTATATCAGAAATGTGGTATGCATACAATAGAAGTAATGAAAATTTTGGCCAAAATGCATGCATTTCAAATGAATGACAGCAAGAAAAATAAACACTAGCTTATTATCATAATGGGAAGACTGCTTTTACTATGAACATGCATATTTTCCTTTTCACTACAAAATAGGAAACAGAATCAAAAATGAACAGGAGAATCATGCCATACATCTTATCACTTCAAGATTCACCATGGCAACTGCTGTCTTTACAATTAAAGAGCTTCCCTTTGAAATGTCATTCTACATTATTTCACTGAACATATACCATGTATTCGGCCACCAAATAACATTAACAAGTAACTAATTACCATAGTCATGAAATTATCTACATGTTAGCTTCACGATTACGGCCAAAACCTGGCAGTAGCTTTCACCTCAGAATGTCCATCATATCTTTGGTTTGTGTCTCCAATTATAGTGCACACCCTTCCTACTGCTATAAAGTCTTTTGCCTCCTTATAATAGATGCAGTGTAACAGTGGATTAGTCTGACCATGATCACACAAAATTTCCATGTATCTACCAGTTATTACTCTTGATATAGTTTACTTTATCAGAATGAGTATGGATTTGTGTCACATACATTTTGTATATTTTCCATTATTCTACATAACCCAGTGTCTTACTTGATGTGGTAATTTCAGACCTATAATGTATAGTCTCATTACACATACTACTTATGGAGTAACATGGTGATACATACTACGTATGAAGTAAGACTGTGATGCATACTACATATGAAGTAACACAGTGAGACATACTATTTATAGAGTAACATAGTGATGCATACTATATATAGAGTAACACAGCAACACATACTACATAGCACATATGGAGAAACGCAGTGATATATATATATTACATATAGAGTAACACAGGGAACATGTATACTGCATAGGACTGCACAGCACGTTTGGTATCTGTGATGCCCAGATATGAATGCTATATATACCTACATTATTTCTATTGCCATAGAAATGTAGCAATTACAGGACTAATATACTTTTTTTTCTGTTATACACTTTCTGCTGAAGTAGAAGTTAGAATGCTGTTGCTGCCAGAACATATTAAGCATTATTTATACACAAATTAAATAACAAATTCAGAAAAAGACATGACAGACTTTCATACAAAACTGCTAAGTACCGTGCCCAAATGGGATAGCAGAGTAATTGCTTGACATGTGAGAATCACTGCCTGCATTAGTTGTATTATTTTGGGATCAGACATTTATGGCTGTATAATATTCCGGCAATGACTACTTGCTCTAATACCCAATATTCTCTCTGTTTTTCTGGTCTCTACTTCCAGAGTAGGGTTGTAATTGTTATTAATCTCTGTTCCTGATATTCTGCAAGTCTTGACTGCCAGTGCTGTACTTAACCACCAAAGATATCAAGTGCCCAGCTGATGTCATTGTCCCTTCAGTCTACAGAGATGCTCCGGCATATGTGTTAGAGACACAACACACAACCATGGTTAAAATTAAACATAACATTAATAAAAATATTTAAAAAAAATCAAATAAATAAAAGCATTTCTCAAATATTATTTAAGATGTGTCTGAATGTAACAAAATAACAAGTAGTAGAAATGTTGCCAGCTCTTTATTGCTAAGAAATATGAAGTGATATGTATGTATAGAAACAATCCATGCAGTATGTCAATTAGAGAATAGGGCAATGCAAGTAACAGAAGAAGAAGGAGGAGATTTAAGTGTTACCACATTAAATGTATTGAAGGCTAATAGTAAGTATGAAAGTGTGCCATGAAAAAACATAAGATGCTGTAGTATCTATACAAAAATCAGAGTCTAGTAGAATGAGATCACCCTTCTTTTATATCAGCATATCAGCAGCATGTGAGATCATACTCTATCCATTGTTTTTGTAATAGATCTCCATTTGTCAAAGAACATCAGAACAGTTGGGCTTCTGCAAACAGGCCTGAAAACTCATTTCTAGCTTCAAAGTTATCTCCATCAGGAAAGACGAATGAGAATAAATAGGTATTTGTTCTTAATATAGCAGCAGAGAGAAAAAAAGGAAAAATATAACTAAAATAAATAATATGTCAGGGTTAGGAAGACATGATGTGGAAATGTTTGCCTTTATAAATCTGCAACAACTGATGGTGTTTACAAAGCAAAGTTCGTTCTACTTTGTGAAGATGCAGGTGGCTAACATCAACAAACTGCAAAATAAGGTGGGGCGTTAATGATTTCAATAAACTTAAGATTATATTAATTAAGTACTAAGTATGTCAGATATCAACATTAAATTAGTTGTCTGAATTACTGAGGGATCCCAAATACAGGGACTGAGTGGACTACATAATGTTTTCATATTTGCCTATCAGCATTATCTTACTTTTTGCACATAATTATTAGTTTTGATCAAAAATCACACTCCCAGTGTTCTAAATTGGTTGTGAAAGATGTAAAAATGCAAAAAGAATCTATAACTATCTTCAGAAAGGAACATAATCAGAAAAGGAACTAGGACAAGGTTGCAATGCAGACAATGTTTGGAAAACACCATGTATAAAATGTAGGCAAAGTGTACAATATACATACAGTAAAGCAACAGTAAGGTGAACAATACTAAAATTAAAGAAATACTGCAGACAAGCTGCGTGAAAAAGAATACTCCAGAATAAGATAGCAGTTCAGGACAGCTATGACTAAATTAGGGTAACAAGATATCTGCACTGACATTTGAGAGCAAACATCTAATTGCAGAGATGTAGGTAAATAGAAAGTTGCTTGTGATGGGTGAAACCATAAATTCCCAGAAACTAAGATGAATCATGAAATGAAATGCACCATATAGTAGTAGAAGGGCTGAGTATAGCAAAACGTGGGAAGTAGAAAAGGAAAATAAAATTAAGAGAAAGGCAGAAATAGAGAATGGGACAGACAGACAGAAGATGAAAAAGCAATAATACTCTAGAATGTAATGTTTCAGTTTATCTGGTGGTGTAAGGAAATCAAAGGAGGGAAAGGAAAGGCCAGCAGGACAAAATAGATTAGGCTTAGGAGTATCATGACAAAACAAAGGTATTGCAGATGTTGCCCACTTTACCCCAGAAGTACAGTGGGGCAGAGCCCCACACCACATTAAGCATTGCCAACACAACTTTAATAATCAGCAGACTGTAGACATAGATGAAAGACAGTCTTAGCTACAGCACAGCAGTGGGGACAGAGCTGTCAGGAAATGGCCCCACTGAAAAGGGTTCTTTGACTAAACACAGTCAGGCAAACCTGGTAAATAAAAGCAAAATAAATAAATAAATAAATAAATAATGACAAAACATTATTTGTGACTAAGTCAAAACTGCTATCCTACTGATGGGTCTATATTAGAACATCGAAAGTTTAATGGTTCGAATCACTAAAGGTCGACCTTTAATGATCGAACCATTAAAATTTCGAATGTTCACAAAAAATAAATTAAAAAAAAAGAAAATCTAAAGGCTGCACCCCCCACACCCCCCGTTACTTAAATATGCCAGTTCTGAGACCGCACTACATTGAAGTAAACAGAAATCTCCCCTTACGGAGATTTCCGTTTACCCATTCAATGTTCTGCACTTTCGCTATTCTCGTGTCAACAATGTCGGATTCAACATTGTCGGCTTTCGAGAATACAATAGGTAACCCCTACTGATATCTGGAACAATACTTGATGAAGGACAATACTGCCTACAGTGGACACTGCAACAGCCTATAAACTGCTTTAGTTTTGGATATCGATGTGCGCTAGAAGAAATTTGTGTTAATCCACAGCAAGATGGAGTAGAATGTACATGGGACATTACAAAGGATGTGCTAAAACAATTAATGGGTTTGCACTGCAATGAAGATAAGAAAGAAATGTAAGCATAAATTAATATCAACATCACCTGTGTCCCAAGCTAGGTCCTGTGTTGCTACCCCACCGTTTTATGCCACCTGCATCTTGATTTCCTATTGTTAATTCCTCTGGTTCCTCCCTGTCCTTTCTTTTCTCTTAACTCTTACCCACAATGGCTATCACAAACTGAAATGTTTAGTCTCAGAACATTGTGTGGATCATTGTATTCCAATGACTGATCATAGTATATTCCCACATGGACAGTCATTATTCTGGGTTACTTTTCTTTCCACATTTTTTCCAAAATAGTACCTATGCTATATTGCTACCACTTCTCTAACGCCATCCTCTATGTATCCCCCCAATCCTTCTCTTTTGCTCAAGCCTGTGTGCATGTATGGCAAAAATATTGTAATTCTGTATATTATGTTTACTGTAATTGTACCTGCTGCACCTATTTTCTAAAACATACATGTCACTGACCATAGTCTGCATGTTGAACGAATAAGATAGGCAGTGTCATCTGTGAGTAACCAGACGAGGGACCATGCTGTATAAATTATTCATAAGCAACATGACTACAGCTTCACTAGTTACACATCTAATTCAATACAAAAGAAATGAAAAACCTGTCTTATAGCATGAAATTTAAATTATTCAGTGCCTGTTATATAGGCCTACATATATATATATATATATATATATATATATATATATATAGTGTGTGGATCTATTTCAGAAGAAACTTTCTGAAAAGTCATATGATAGAAGACAATAAAATCTACTTTTTTTCAGGGGGTCAAGCCCCCTGCACCTCCCAGACACCCCCTGCATATTATATACTCCAACTCCAAGATCACACTACAGTGAGGAAAGGGGTAAATACCCTGATCCCCACTGTAATGCGATCTCCATACAAAAGCTTCAACATTTTAGAAAGTCGATGGTCAAGAGCATATGAAGTCTGACTTTCTGTTGAGTTGATCTTCTGAAGGGGAAAAGTCATATGACAGTAAACAACAAAATCTAAGTTTTTGCAGGGGGTCAAGTCCCCTACACCTCTCAAACATGCCGTGCATATTATATACTGCAACTCCAAGATCACACTACAGTGGGGAAAGGGGTAAATTCCCCGATCTCCATTGTAGTGCAATCCCCATTCAAAAGCTTCGACATATTGGAAAGTCAATCGTATGGTCAAGAGCATACAAAGTATGACTTTCTGTTGAGTTGATCTTCTGAAGGGAAAAAGTCATATGACAGAAGACAACAAAATCTAAGTTTTTGCATGGGTTCAAGCCCCCTGCACCTCCCAAACACACCATGCATATTATATACTCCAACTCCAAGATCACACTACAGTGGGGAAAGGGGCAAATTCCCCCATCCCCACTGTAGTGCGATCTCCATACAAAAGCTTCTACATTTTGGAAAGTCGATCCTATCGTCAAGAGCATATGAAGTCTGACTTTCTGTTGAGTTGATCTTCTGAAGGGGACCAATAGATACATATATATATATATATATATATATATATATATATATATATATATATATATATATATATATATGTGTGTGTGTGTGTGTGTGTGTGTGTGTGTGTGTGTGTGTGTGTGTGTGTGTGTGTGTGTGTGTGTGTGTGGATCTAGGACTGTTGAATGAAAATTCAACAGTCCAAATCCACTATCACCAAACACACTTTTATGAAAGTGCTTTCACCGAAAAAGCGCTTTCGTTAAAGTGTGTTAAAAAAAAATAAATAAACATTACATTTATTTTTTTGAAGGGGGAGCAAGCCCCTCCTGCACCCCCCCACACACCCCCCACTTTTATATTCTCACTCCGAGGTTGCACTACAGTGGGGAAAAGGAACTTTTCCCTTATCCCACTGTAGTGCAATCTCCGCAACAAGCATACTTACGCGAAAGTGCTTCTTCGGTGAAAAGCACTTTCATGTAATTATGCCTGGCCATTTTACATTCGGTGAAACGGCCGCTCGAGCATTAGTCCTGGACCTCTGTATGTGTGTGTGTGTGTGTGTGTGTGTGTGTGTGTGTGTGTGTGTGTGTGTGTGTGTGTGTGTGTGTGTGTGTGTGTGTGTGTGTGTGTGTGTGTGTGTGTGTGTGTGTGTGTGTGTGTGTGTGTGTGTGTGTGTGTGTGTTAATGTGTGCATATGGATCCCTATCACTTCCCCGAAGTTTCAAATCTCTGAAGACCATATGCCAAGATCATATCTCCGAAGTTTTGAAACTCCAAACACTTTGTATCAGGATCGCTGTATAACGCAGAACTCAGGATTTACCATTTTCCTCATGGCAGTATGATCTCGGAGTTGATATATTTAAGTAGCAGGGGGTGTGGGGTTGCAGAGAGGCTTGCCCTCCTGCAAAAACGTACAGGTAAGTTGTTTTGTTTTATGTTCTTGTTTTTTTTATTTTTGTTTCAGAGTTTCAAAACTTCAGAGATATGGTCTCGGCCATATGTTTTTTGGGGAAGTGATAGGGATATATATATATATATATATATATATATATATATATATATATATATATATATATAGATATATATATATATATATATAAACTTACCTATACCACAATCCTCAGTATTATTCTGCCTTCAGAAACAATGACTAACCTTGCCCTTTCATAGCATATCTACTCTGATCTTATATATGTCCTCTCTTAATAGTTCATCCCATACTCTCTACCCTCACCAATGATTCATCTTATTACCATATTTTACCGTATTCTCACTCTTTATTTCCTTTCCACTTGCATTACACATTCTTAGGTTTATTACAAAATAGTCTTTCTTTCTTCCTCTGACTTTTTGCTCTCACCCAATTACTCCATCTTGCATGTCTAGTCCTTAGTACCCTCATATGTTCTTACTGAACACGGAATATCTCCTGATACCATAATTCCTCTTCTGTGGAGGTGGTTTGAACTCTGTAAATATGTAAACAAGAAATGGTGTGCAAAACACTGAAATTACTTGCCTTTGGAATAAAACAAAAAACAAATGCATACTTTGATAATTTAAAACTAATGTCTTTTAGAGTGATATTTTTATTGTGTTAATATACGTATGCTATATGAGTTTTTGCTGCACATATTTCATCGCATCCTGAAACACTGGTATTTTTCGCTGGATGTACAGTTGGTCAAAATATGTAGCAGTCGAAGTTCATTATATCAGCCATTACATATTTCCTGGGATTTTCCCTTTTTTTATGTACATTTGCCCTGGAGTTAATATATATAATTTCTGTGGGTGTGGAGACAGATCCCCTAAACATTGGGGTTGTGTGGGACACATTTTGTAATTGCAAATGTAACCCACTGATTTACATTTGCGATTATTTTTTTGGCTGATTTTAATTGTGATCAATGGTAATCACAGATGAGTTTGATGATTTGTGTTTCAATCGAACTTACTAGTGATTATTGATTATAAACTCATTAAATATATGTTATGTATGCATAGACACACACACACACACACACACACACACACACACACACACACACACACACGCACACATGCACACACACACACACACACACACACACACACACACACACACACACACACACACACACACACAAAGATGGATGTAGGTAGTTATATGCATGGGAACATATAATTGTAAGTCTGAAATCAGGTAAGTGGTAGTCTCTATACAGCCTTATCTACTCTTGAATCTGCAGCATACCTTTCTGCAGCTATGGAATAGCATATGTCAAGAATTAGTAACAATTAGCTATATGTTACTTTTAAATTCATTACAGATTTTTTCTTTATGTATATAGTTATTGCCAGTTCCCGTAAGCTTTTTTTTTTCCCCAGGCCTCTACTAAAACTGGATCTTTCTTCACTAGGATTTCTCAGTTAACAAATGCAAATAAAAAGTACAATGCTGAAAGGTAATAGCATGTGTACTATACTTTCATCAGTAGAAATAGAATAGTTGGTAATCTGAATGGTGTGTCTAAAACTAGCCAAACTGAACTCTGCTCTTTCACCTTTCAGAGTGAACTATTATAGGCTGTATAGAGACCATCACTTACCTGATTTCAGACTCACAATTATAACACTAAGAGCGTGCTGTTTACAGAAAGCTATCATACAGTATTTGGTTGTGTAATAATCTGTACCACTGAACACCAGTTCACCATTTCAAATGTTTGAAAGAAACACAGAATTTGTGATCTGTAATTATGTACGCTGTTTTGAGAAGATGTGGGATTTAGGCAGCCACATAAGATAAGTACATGGCTGCAAAATTGCAAAATTCCACAGCCTAATGAATTTGCAGTTTATTACTCTGACTGGAACATATTTTCTACATTTCCTCCAGCAACTGAATGGATTGGCCCCAAGTATCGTATGTTTCCTGCCATTATCAAGAACAGCATGTTTACTTTTGGGTATATGGCTATGGCTGGCATTGCCTACTTCATCCGAGACTGGCGTAACCTACAGATTGCCCTCTCCATGCAAGGAATCCTGTTTATTTCCTATATTTGGTAAGCTATTAAAAATTAATGTTTGTAGCTTATGAGATATGGATGGTTAAGGTGTGTTCCTTTACTCTTTCAGACTTTCTCCAGTCAGGAGATTATCCTGCTATTTCAAGCAGGTTTCAAATATCTACAGTGGCTGTCACAAATTAAAATAGTTTGTCTCATAGCACTATCCAATCACAGACTTCCATTGGTGACGCATACCAGCAATTACATGGGAAGTTACTGTTCTGAGCATGTTCACCATGTTGCATCACTTGTCAGACTAGACAGCACTGACCATGATGCAGTATTCTAAGATTACAATTTTATGCTTCCATAATCTTTGCTTCCCTACGTTTGTTGGAAATCAGTTTTGTTTTCAGTTAGTGAACAACCTTGTGGGCCTCTGTACCTCCTAAGTGCCTACACTGAGAGGAGGTCATGAGGGATGTCTCTCAGAAATCATACTAGCTTCATGGGAATTTGGAATTACTCAGTTAAATTATAGTCTGTCACTTAGACGTGGGTATACCCTTGAGATGTCAACAAGCAGCAAAACCTTTGTTGAAGGAAGGCAGAAAAAAAAAAAAATAAAAAATAAAGTGGGAGGCTTCGCCCCCTACACCCCCCCCCCACTTAAATATACCAACTCCGAGAATGCACCACAGTGGAGGAAATGGCAAAGTCCCGAAAACAGCCCAGTGATTTTTTCCCTAGGAAAAAATCGCTGTTCCGTGCTTTTGGTATTTTGCCATTTCGCGTAATGACGTTCAACTAAACAGCGTTCGTTAAAATAACAGGGACCCGATGAAAGAATATGTCAGAATAATATAAATGTGGCATACTAATATTTTTAACACCAGTTTCAATATAGAAGGTCATTCAGCTTTAATTAGTACTTGCCATCTCTATTGCCCAAATCCATAACCTCAATGTGAAGCATCTGATGCTTCCTTGTAAGAAAAGATGGTCTCCAGTGGATACCTTTTTCATCAGGGATGTAGGATACATCTTTCTACTGCTTAATAAGTGTCACAACATTCCAAAAAGAAAACGTTAGAATGTACATGGCATATGATTCCATGAAGTTGCTTTCATTGCAGCATACATCAGCTCTTCCCAAAAGAAAATGTGAGGCCAGCATTCATCCAGACTAGGGATGACAGCAAAATCTCAATGGTAGGAAGAGGTTTTCTAATAGTTCAACTTCTGACAGAATAATAAGACAAATGATGTTTTCCCTTTTAAAAGCTGCACCATGAAATTGAATCATAGGGTGGAATAGCATTGTGTTGTCCTTTTAAGATTTATTAAAGCAGATGAAAAGTGCATTTTCTCCCCTTCCTTATTTGTTGTTATTTGCATGTTTGTCCAGCCTGCTGCTAGGTCATACTGTCAGCGTTGCATTAATGCTTAAAATGTAACTATTTTCTTTCTATCAGCAGATAAAATATTTCTAGCTACTAAGCTACCATGGATAATAAAAAAATAATAATATAAAGAAATGCAGAAGTACAAACATGTTGAGGTTGGAGATACTTCATGGCAAATTTCCTAATGAGTAACTAAAGTACTAAACAGCCCTGCTGTAGCTGACAAGCAGAAGGAGACTTTAGACAAAATGTGGTAAATTTCCTAAAGAGGCGATGCAAGTTTAAAGCCGAGAGTAAAGTAAAAACAGTTCAGTCAAACCTGTTGCTTTGCAGATAGGAAAAGAAAACAATAAATAATCTGACAAAGAAGGAGAAGAAGAAGAAATGCAAAGGCATACTTCACAACAGGGGTAATCTGAAGTATGCTGACTTAAGTGAAACAAATTCTCTATGCCAGGAATATACTTAAAAAAACAGTGGGCTGGTTTCACGAACTGCTACAAGTTCAGCTTCTACCATGTGAGTGCCACGACATGCAAAACAAAGGTAAGTAGTAGAGTATGCTAATGAAAGCCTAACTAGCCAAATGACATGCTAATTAACCAATCCAAGATGGTGGAGCTATTCTGGGAGTGATAAAACAATCGTGTACACATAGTGTAGCCTTTTGTTCTGAACTCCATAACCTATTGGAATACATCCACCATCATACTTGGGAAAAAATGCAATGTTAGGAGCTGCTGCTGCTGTCCTGCATGTATATGTGCAGCAAGCTCAAATCTATGCTGCTGTTACTGCTGATAGACCTCGGCCAAAGAGAAGAGTGTTTACAACCCCTTTAACATATTACGGACTGCATGAGATTGAAATGTTAGAGCAATATAAGGTGGATAGAAAACACTGCAGGAACTATGCAGCCTCTGCCCCCCCCCCCCCCATCACAGAGGAGGAATCCTTCCAGTTGAAACCAAGGTATGTGTAACATTATATGTGTACTAGCTACAAGTAATTTCTAGAGACTCACAGGGGCCAGGGAAGAGCATACATTAACAGGAATGAATAACACTCCATAAACTGTCAGTTTGCCTGTAATGACCCAGAGATAATCTATATTGTCTGTGCAGGTAAACCAGGCACTTTTCACTAGTCACACATATGGCACACTGTTTAGCTGACAACAAGGTTTTGATAGTAGTGATAAACAAGGGCATTTAGTGGGGGATGCAGCTGATGCCCTGGAACTTTGGCTCATGACACCCATGAGAAACCCACATAACCTCACTGAACAAGGATACAATGCTAGCCACAATCAAATTACTTACAAAACAGAATGTCATTTTGGCTTGTCAGGAGGCCCCTTGCCATACTATTCAGTGCCTCTGTCAAAGTAATTACGCAGTCTTTGCCATGTTGCACAATATAATATTCAGGAAACAGCTTCAACAAGGTGCAGGCTCACAGTGCCAAGGACCACAACCAGGGCCAGCAGGTCCAGCAGATGCAGATGAGGAGTCACAGGTAGAAGCACCAGCTGCAGATGTTGCCAGCAGACGTAGGTGTGCACAGTATGATATAGAATAACTATCGAAGAATAATATGTTGTACATGAAATGAAAATCTTAAAGCATATGATAAATATTCCATATCTTACCTGTAGTTATGTGAGCTGGAGTTGCGAAGGTGTTGCTGTTGTCTAATCACCTGTTGTCCTCATTAATAATAATATTAGCAAGGGATGTTGTATCATATGGATGGTTGTACAATATTATAACATAAAAGGATTAACATGTGTACTGTGGAGAGATGTCACATGCTGTATAACTCTTAGAATCATACCTCATTACAGTAGGAAGTATTACTTAGTGTCACAATTCTTTGTCCTGATTACTTGTATGTAGTCTGCCAAAAATGACCTCCTGTCATTGCCTGTATGTCCCCTTTCAGAGCCATTGACACTACATGACATGCTGATGATGTGTAGGTCATATGCTACTTGTAATGTCTGCAGCAGATGTGAAAATGCAGCATATGTCTTTGTAATTGTATAACTGGTGATAAATGGAAATCCAAGTCATGTTTGTCCTTTTTTTTTGCGTGGTTTTTGAATAAAATTTTTTTTTGCCTTTGCAATTTGTGCACCACTTGGCAGACTGCAAACAGCTTCATAGCCGAAGGAAAAAGGGAACATTTTCATTACCACATTATTAACTAGCACAAACACTCTTGCACCATTGCTTGGTATTTGTACTGAGTGAGTGATATGCACATAATATATAACTGTCTACGGCACAAGCTATAAATGCAGTGACTTTGGACCAATAACACATTTGCTCTGGTGTTCCAATCCATACTGTGTGATGAGAATGCTGAAATTATTACTCAGAATTTATGACACTTTCATCACAACCTTATAAGTTTTTTTTTCTGGTTCTTGCCTTATACATTTGCTCACTGCTGAATCCAGTATACCTGCTTAAGGAAAACAGTGAAAATTTGTATTTAGCCATCCTTCTGTAGGACAAACAGGCTTAGTGGTGATGCTTGGATGTCAACAGTCCAGAAAGTACTGACTAAAAAACATCTACTTGCTGTGCAATTGTTTCTGTGGCACATGGTATAAGTGCATTGACTTTTGCAACAGCATACAGGTGATCCAGGGTTCAAATCCCAATGGTACGTTTTACACAAAAGGTGTCAGAGTGCCATTTCTAACAACACTTCACTTAGGAAGGTAACACAAATGGCCATCATACTTAAGCTAATTGCAAGAAATGGATCAGTAAAGCTTTAATAACTACATGTTTATAAGTAGTATATCTCATTGATGACTTATGAAACAGTTGATTGTGTTTGTGAAATTGTGTAAACATGACAGTTGTGATAATTAATGAAAAATGCAGTTGCATATCTGTGATGGGGACAATAGTTTAGTAAAAATCATGCTGACTACTCACATAGCACAACTATTTGTTTAGGAATGTATGTGTTGTAAAGTTTGTATGTATCATACCCCAGCATGCATTACTCATCTCATGAAAGTCAATCCATTTGAAATATATTTACAGATAGCAACAATGCCTCTTACATGGGAATTCAGTTCCCAGGACTTCTTAAAGTCACAGACATACAAGCCTATCTGAAGTATATCTCCATTCATACTGAATGCAGTATATCTGCAATGACCATGGGTGAAAGGGAGTTCTCCTGTAGCACTGAGAAATAATGACCTAACTTGAAATGTATCCATTATTCATTCCATATGTTTAATTCCCACCTTGTAAAACTAACCTTTTATGGTGTGCATGTCCCAGTAAATTATGTCCAAAGTCATCCTGTTTAACCCTGCAAAGACCAAAGCTTACAAGCCAAGCCATTAAGCCTGTCAGTGCTGATCACTGGAAAAAGTGTGAGTAGATCGAGCATCACACATGGAAATTCTCACTGGCACATTTCACACCTTCATTACTTCTTGTTGAAATCCCTGCCTCATTGTCTGGCAATAGATCCCTCTGCATTCAAACATTCAAATGCAGTTGGCATGATTGTGCATCTTTTCTCACTGGGTGTTAAAAGTGAGATTGGAATTTGGTGCCAATTCAGACATAGAGTTGTTGATTGTCTTCGGCAGACCTAGCTGGTAAGGGGGATGATGGTGCTAAATTTAGAGCACAAAGATGCAGTGTTAAGGAGTCCAAAATTTTTGTGGCACTCCTCATGAAGCACTAGGGTTGCCACCCTTCCGTTTTTTGTTTTCCGGACTATCCAGAAATCAAATTGATTCTCTGGTAGTCCAAAAAACACTGTACAAACTCTGGTATTCTGTTTCAAAAAAGGAAACAGACTATCAGAGTTTGTAAATCGGCTGATGCATAGTAAATCAGACAAAAGCAGGCATTAGAAATGGGAAAAGAGGGTGTTCCCTGCCCGATGATGTTACATTGACGTCACAAAATGGTGGGAATGTGGGTGGGAGAAAGGGCATGGGTGGGCATGGATACTGGTGATGTGAGGGGCGTGGCCTTACTCCAGTTTTAGCCACAACGAAAGGTGGCAACTCTATGAAGCACTATGACCTTAGGCTGCTTCTGGGGGACTATACTGGGTCTAGGCTGCTTCTGGGAGAACTATACTGGTTCTCAGTATAAGACTGTGGCTTGGAACAGCATAGCCAAGACTGTCTCCAGTGCTACTGGCATTCCACTCACTGGAGAGAATTGTCATCACCACTATAGTGACCTGAAATGGCACAAGAAGGACTTCATTAGCCAATGGGAGGATGAGTTTAGAACTGCTGACATCCACAGTTGTGTAAGTATACTGACCCATCAGCATTCAGTTTTATAGAATGCAGTAAACAGTCAAGACTGTTATTTGTAATGCTTGCACATCTCTTCTTCTCTCCTTCTCTAGTGTACAGCTGCTGAAGACATTACAGCAAACAGGGGTACAACAAGAGAGGTTAAATCACCTCAGAGAGGCACAGGGTATATATGCATCAGGTCTTCCTGTAAGCATAATATCTATTGTAATTATATGCAATATTACCATGCACCTCGGCATTCATGAAAATCTGCTGCCAATCATTAGCGGACCAGAGTTCCGCTGTGGCGACCCCTAACCGGGAAAAGCCGAAAGACAACCAACCAACCATAGTCAAATAAATACTTGTATTTATGATATCATAGCAGTGCAATTGATTAATGGTATGACAGAGTAAGTCCTTCCCATCATACCTGGATGTAGTAACATTGTATGGACTGGATAATCGTGTATTTTGTGAAATTATAAAGTAATTTGACATACCATGGTATAATTTCCTCTCTTTTTCATCTTAACCCACCCCTTGTCTCTCATTTTTTTTGAATATTTTTATATGGCTTAAAATGTTCTGTTATCATACATTTCTGCTTAGAAAAAATGACATTCAGCACAGAAAGGTACACTGACTAGTTCAGATCAGCCCACCATCCTTCCACAGGTTGCAGCACCGACAACCAGCACTTCAAGATCCCAACCTGTCAGCATTGTCTCCACAAACCCTAACATAGCTGCTCCATCTGCATCAGGTAGCTCTGACCCAGCTGTTGGTGCACTGGTACCCCCTGGGAGTAGCAGTAGTGGAGGGAGTTATTTTGTCACCTGGCAAGAGTTGACAGGGCTGGTGGACAATATCATTGAAATAGGCCTCGGTTCCTGAATCAGTTGTATAGAAAAGGTGCTTCATCATATTGCCAAGACAATGTCATGTTGAGCACTGACACAGGAAACTGAGACAGTGATGACAATTCTGAAGGTGAGGAGTAGATCCTCAGTGTTCTCAGGCTTAATGTGTGTGTGCCTCTGATGTCCCCTACCTATCCACAATCATGGGGTCCCCTAACTCTTTGTGTCCATCATCATCCTTGCCTGTCATATGTCTTGTATGTCTGCACCTGCTTCCTCACCTACCCTACCTAAGTGGCCCTCACATTCCTAACCTCCTTCCCCAGCATTCCCCTCTCTTTAAAAGTATAAAAAAGAACAAAAATGGGCACCCATCTTACAAAAAATGAAGACCCACACACTTCACCTGTGTGTCTTCTCAAAACACTTCATTTGGTACAATTGGCTCTGAACAGTATTCCTTTGTTGTCAACTACCTTTGGTGTGGTGACACTCCAAATTCAGCAAATTCTGTCTAGAGTTCTACACTTATGTTGTGAAGAAGTGGATAGCTGTGGTGCTCTCCCACTACCTTCCTGAGAATTCCTCTATTCTTTTTCCTGCACCCTTCCCTCTACTTGACCCCCCCCCCCATTTCACCACTTTCCTATCAACCCTTTTTCACACGTATAATCTGATCAAAAATAGAATTATACACAACACACATGGGCAGGAATGGCCCATAAAAAAGCCTTCATTTTTTGTCTTCAGCATTTATATGGAGTTTGTCATAGTGCACCAGTGATGAGTGCCTGGACAGCTGTTGCCATCATCCACAGTAGTCCAGTTATCCTAACACAAACCTGCTTAAACGTGCTACATTATCAGAATACAGACTAAAGGCAGAATAAAGGCAATACTTGGCCACAGTTACTCTAACTTGTCTTAATCACTTGTCTGAAAATTGTTTTTTGGCAATAGCATCAAGGGTTTGATTCCAGATGTATGTCACATTACTTTTTACTGTGCTGTTATACTTCTATGATATGTTTCATGACATACATCTTAATTTATATCCTGTCATGAACTTTAATGAATAAATTTTGAATACTGTTGCAAAAAACATTTGCAAACAAAACCGTGCCCATAAGGAAGAATTATTAAACCACCCTTATTCTACTCATGTCTTCATCAGGTTTTGCCTGTCCCACAGCTTCTTGCTTCACAGAACCATAACTTGAGGATACAGAGCATGACAGATGAATAATGAGAACACACCATAAAGATGTGCAGTAATGACCCATAACACCAACCTTTGATATGTCTCTGTCCATCTCCCTCTGTTGAATATTCATTAGGCTGATGAATGCAAATTTCATGTTGTGACATTTTCATACTGTCATTACCCTAATACCTACGTCTTCCATTGGCTCAGTAGATTATCACTATCCCTTCAGTGGTGTGATTTTGACATGTGTAAAATAGGATTTCAGTTGTGAGGTGTTGAGATAATGATCAGGGTTATAAACTTAATTTTGCGGGTCTATATTAAAATCACGAAACCTCGCTTATGCGAATATGGAAACGTCGACACATATACAGCGAACCGTGAAAACACCGAATGTTCTGAAGCGCGAAATTTGAAATGGCAAATCATCATAGTTGGCCAACCCCACCACCTGCTACGTACTACCTACCCAAACAAAATAAATAATCCACACTTCCCCATATCTACACTTCACCCATATAGCCCATATCCTAATCAGACATTCACTACACACAAATGTATCTAACTATAAACAAACAACACCCAACTACAGGAAAAGTATAAATTACCTATACATTCAGCTACACAACTATATTACTATACATACACTTAACATAACCCTAAAGTAAAGGCTGCATTTATTACTATGTATGCACTTACCTTAACCCGCACCCTAACCCTAAGGTCCATAACTATTGCACACTTACGTTAGGGAGCTATACCGGATAAGGGCCAACTATGACGATTCGACATTTCGAATTTCATGCTTCAGGACATTCGGTGTTTTCACAGTTCACTGTATATGTGTCGACGTTTCCGTATTCGCGTAAGTGAGGTTTCGCGATTTTAATATAGACCCAATTTTGCATGTTGACAATTAATACACAACTGATCTCAGTTGTGTGCACAGGAGCATAGTCAATTAATTGCCATCAGTCTGACATCCTGATTTGACACTGGAATCATTTCTTAATTCACGCATTAATTTCAATTGTTTGTGATAATATCCATTGATACCTGCTGTGGCAGATGTCAGCAATGCACAGCTCTATGGAATACATTGCATTGTAATGTAATGTTTGCATTTGTTCTTATCTGTATGCACAATAAAACTGTGACAGGCAGGAGTGCGTTAGGCAAGGATATTACATATGTGACACTCTGAGCCCACATTTGTAACACCACAGACACACCTACGTATGGGATGATAAACCATTAGAATATTGAAGTGCATAATTCCCTTCAAGGGTGATCCTCCTCGTACATGTATTATGCCTTTTTCTGTGGCATACACAGTTAATACACAGCTCAGTGGTAACACTGATGGCATGGGTTAGATTCTTACAAAAAATAATTGTGGTTTCTGAACCATTTGTATTTTCCAACATGTTATATTGACAAACTGCACATTATCTCCCAATGTATGTACTGTCCTTGATGTTATTTCAACTCAGCATGTTAATGACATTTATATCTCATTTAATGCCCTCTTTTACAGTCTTACTTTGTGTAACTCTCACATCCTATAATATCTTGTCTGCTTTTATTTACTTATATTTGCTCAGGAAGTGTCACCACCATTAATTATTATGACATACATATTGCACAATTTCATTATCAGAAAATTTCAAAATTTTCTTTGTGGCATAAGCATCTTTAAATCAATTATCTTAGTACAGTTTGAACATTTACCATCCCCTACCATCTTATGTATTTCTGTATGCATATCTTTGAGCTCTGTGCACATTGTCCTCAGTACACTTAACCTGCCAGGTAATGCATCTGTTGAAGTTGTCCTTGCATTTACCTTCCACTCTTACTTATTTATGTGTTCATATGTTTGATTTATGTGCACATTGCACTCAGCACACTTGCCCTGCCTGGTACAATTTGTATTATTTGCCCTATGTAGCACTATGTGCTGTCCACACCCACAGGTAAGCATGTTTGTTTACTGTGTGATCTCATGCTGCCCGTGCACGTCCCATCACAACCAACACCCAAGCAAAACTCCTAAAGAACCTTAGCAAATGTTATGACAACATTGTCAAGTATGCAACATAGCTTCCTAGTAGTACACACCAGTGCCTTGCACTAAAAGAAGAACAATTGCTTGAATTAAAAAAAGTTCTAATTTTTTATCATTTCAAAACATCTTTCATCATATTATATAACCCAAGCAAATGTCCTGCCAGTGCAGTATAGCTCAGCAAATGTACCCCAGACAAAGAACTCTGATCCTTACTCCCAAACCTACACCTCACTACCAAATCATTTTGGTACCTCTCTTTACTCATGTGACATACTGTAGCTACAGTATGGAATGCAACTTCCCCCTTTACCAACAAAAGAATTTCAACAATCAAGTATTTATTCAACAATTAAACTCTCACCTATTCCTTTCTTTGTTAAGTTGTTGCAATACTTGAATAGCAAACCACAAACTTTCCTTTATATTTCATATACCTCTCTATAATTTCCACCATCTTGTTCTTATATTCATCTCCATCCCTAATATTGCATTGACCTATGTCCTACTCATCCCTTGATCTCAAACTCATGTTAACAGTGTACCAAATGTATACTATATGCATATTTTATTGACTGCATTTCTAGTTTAAATTTATTGCTTTAGTTGTGACTCTTTTCATCATTGTTGTATCTCAGTGTACCATTCACGTGTACTTTTTATGGATCCTTTTTTCCTGGAACTCCACTGAAAAGGGGATTTTAGCTCAGCTGGAATATACTGATCAAAAAATGCAAATAAATAAATAAACAGTAAAACACCTTTCAATTAGTTTTACAATAATAATTTTAGCATAATGATTGATCACTGTAGTAGTAATAATTCTGTTAAAGCTGGCATGCCTAGTTTGATGTAACTGCTGACGTTCTGTGAATTTCTTAAGTTATACAAGTTGGTCAGCGTTGTTAGAACATTGTCAATTTACAAATGAGACTATAAAAAAGTTCTTACAATCTCCTGCACACAAATGCAGCAGGCTTATATTTCCATCATTGAAAATATGTCCTTCTTTCTGATTAATTATAGCACAGTGAGAGAAAGAGCATTGAGGCAATGCCTATTCTGGAGTATTGCAGAGACATAACAGTTCATGTGATAAACTGTCTGCATCCATAAGAAGTGAACAGCAAACTTGCTGACTGATGGATTATGAAAAATGATATAAACATAGCAGCATAGCGATGCTGATATGAATTATAGTTTTGAAAGATATGAGTATCAAAAGGCTCTGCTATGCTAGAAAATCTTTTAACAAAGCTGAATAAAGCCCAGGCAACCTGAATTGGATTAGTATATCAGGTGTTTGAGGTGCTGGCATGGGAGGTTAGGCAAACCCATCCTGGATTGGAGTAGTATATCAGGCATTTGAGGTGGTGGCATGGGAGTTCTGGCACACCTATCATGGATTGGATTAGTACATCAGGTGTTATAGGTGGTGGCATGGGAGGTCGAGCACACCCAACCTGAACTGGATTAGTATATCAAGTGTTTGAGGTGGTGGCATGGGAGGTCTGGCACACCCATCCTGGATTGGATTAGTATATCGGGTGTTTGAAAGAGATTCTGCTGATAGGGATGATTGTAATTAGGGATGTAGACAATAAGCAAGAGGGGGATGAAATTTATTGTAGAAAACTAGCAAAAGAACCAAGGTATTAGGAGCAAATAACTAGACAGGGGAAATATGATAGAATGGGAAGATGCCACAAATTTATTTGTCCTGCACGTTATATATCAGAATACAGGCAAAGAGAAAGAAATAGAGGGGGGGTCCTAAACGAAAGACCATCACTGGTAGAGTTTTCAGTAGAATCTAGAACAGAAGCTGCCATTAAAAAAGGAATAATTAGCAGAGCATATAAAATATTGCATGATAACTATAAGAATCAATCAGAGGAGATTAGAAAGGATTGGGAAGAGAGACTGGATAAGCAATTCACAAAGAAATAATGGGAGGATATGTGTATGTCTCCTAAATATGCAACAAAGTCTAGAAGATTTAGAATTTTTGTCTGGAAATGTTTGCATAGATATTTCTATACCCCAAGTAGACTCCAGAGAATTTTTCCTCAGGCAGACAGCAAATGTTGTAGGTGTGATAGGGAAGAAAGAGGTAACTGGGAACATATTTTCTGGGAGTGTGGTGGATTGGCTGACTTTAAGAATTCCCTGCAGGATGCATTGTCGGAGATGCTGGATAGGCAGATTGGTCTGATGAGGGAGATGATTTTTCTTAGCTATGATACAGAATCAAAATTGCCTAGGCATAGTAAGGCCTTGATGTGTCTAATAATGGTGGCTGCCAGAAAAGCAATGACTAGAAAATGGAAATCAAAATCTAAACCAACTATACTTGAAATAGTGAATATAGTAACAGAGATAAAACAACTGGAAATGAGAACTTTAGAAAAGGGTAGGAGAAAACTACATAGGATAAAATGGGAATTGTGGGAACAATACATACAAGGGAGGAATGGGATTTAAAAGGCAGCAGGACTTAAATGAGATATGTAATGTTTGAAAAAGATTGGGTAGATTATAAGTGATGTATAATGTTTGCAACTGGGAGTGTGTCAGTATGGTTTGTGATGTAAAATGCTTGCAACTAGGATTGTATTGGTGTGGCTTGTTTTCATCTGTATAAATGTATGATTGCCTATGTAGTAACTGATGTTTTAATAACAATGTTTCTTGTTTAAAAAAGGCAGGAATTGAATAATTTATGTAATGTTGCTAAGGTTATATGATATATAGCAATATATGTGAAGTAACATGTTTGTTATGATTACTTTTAAATTAATATAAATTTGCCTACATCACAAGTGATAATCCAATAAAGGTATTTGGGGGGGGGGGGGTATATCAGGTGTTTGAAGTCCTGGCATGGAAGATCAAGCACACCCATCCTGGATTGGATTAGCATATCAGGTGTCTGAGGTGGTAGTATGAGAGGTCAGGGACACCCAACCTGGATTGGATTAGTATATCAGGTGTTTGAGGTGGTAGCATGCGAGGTCAGGCACACCCATCCTAGATTGGATTAGTATATCAGGTGTTTGAGGTGCTTGCATTGGAGGTCTGGCACACCCAATCCTGGACTGGATTAAGATATCAGGTGTTTGAGGTGGTGGCATGGGAGGTCAGGCACACCCTTCCTGGATTGGATAAGTGCATCAGATGTTTAAGGTGTTGGCATGGGAGGTCAGGCACACTCATCGTGGATTGGATTAGTATATCAAGTGTTTTAGTTGGTGCCATAGGAGGTTGGGCACACTCAATCCTGGACTGGATTAGTATATCAGGTGCTTGAGGTGGTGGCATGGAAAGTCAGGCACACCCATCCTGGATTTGATTAATATATCAGGTGTCTGAGGTTTTGGCATGGGAGGTCTGGCACACCCATCCTGGGTTGGATTAGTATATCAGGTGCTTGAGGTGGTGGCATAAGAAATCGGGCACATCCTTCCTGAACTGGATTAATATATTGGGTGTTTAAGATTTTGGTATGGGAGGTCAGGCACACCTATCCTGGATTGGATTAGTATATCAAGTGGTTGAGGTGGTGGAATGGGAGGTCAGGCATACCCATCCTGGATTAGAGTAGTATATCAGGTGTTTGAGGTGGTAGCATGAGAGGTTAGGAACACCCATCCTAGATTGGATTAGTATATCAGGTGTTTGAGGTGCTGGCATGGGAGGTCAGGCACACCCATCCTGGATTGGATTAATATATCAGGTGTTTGAGGTTTTGGCATGGGAAGTCAGGCACACCATTGCTGGACTGGATTTGTATATCAGGTGTTTGAGGTGATGGCATGGGAGGTCAAGCACATCCATCCTGGATTGGATTAGTATATCAGGTGTTTGAGATGGTGGCATGGGAGGGCAGGCACACCCATCCTGGAGTGGATTAGTATAGCAGGTATTTGAGTTTTTGGCATGGGAGGTCAGGCACACCTTTCCTAGGCTAGATTAGTATATCAGGTGTTTGAGGTTTTGGCACAGGAGGTCGAGCACACCCATCCTGGATTAGATTAGTATATCAGATGTTTGAAGTTTTGGCATGGGAGGTCAGGCACACCTTTCCTGGACTGGATTAGTATATCAGGTGTTTGAGGTTTTGTAAGGGGAGGTCAAGCACACCCATCCTGGATTGGATTAGTATATCAGGTGTTTGAAGTTTTGGCATGAGAGGTCCAGCACACCCTTCTTGGACTGGATTAATATATCAGGTGTTTGAGGTGCTGGCATGGGAGGTCAGGCACACCTTTCCTGGGCTGGATTAGTATATAAGGTTTTTGAGGTGCTGGCATGGGAGGTCGGGTTCACTCATCCTGGATTTGATTAGTCTATCAGATGTTTGAGGTGCTGGCATGGGAGGTCAGGCACACCCATCCTGGATGTAGGGTGCTGACTTGTGTACATCAGGCAGTACATCTCCAACAGGTGCTAGGAACATGCAGGGGGTCATAGTCCAAAGGAGGTAGGGATACTGACTGAGTCAACTAAAAGGTGGGATGCTACACCAGCATAATCCATTGTAAATTGATGCTGGGATACCACAGGTAAGTGTGAGGAGAGAGAGAAAGTCAGGACATGAAAGACAGCAGTATGATGCTTAACCAGGATCCTAAATCTCCTCAACACCCCTGGATGTTGCTTGGGGTTAGACTGTGGGAGGCTAGGGTAGATGTGGTAGACCTGATAAATAAGAAGTGGACTGGGGAAATCTGAAGGACAGCTGTAGGAGGCAAAAATGAAAATGAAAAGCCTTCCTAGCAATGTCTTTGCACAGAGTCACTGTATTTTGCAAAAGGAATTCACTTTTGTGGGAGGGATTGCTAGACCAGGTCAGTTTTCAGTCATCTCAGTAATTCTTCAGATAAAGAAAGTAAATATAGGAAATATTCACTGTGTGGTGCTTTTTACTTAACCACAGAGCCCTGGGTAAACAGTTAAAGAAACTCACTGACTATTTTTAAATACAGGCTCTAAAATGAAAACTGGCTTATTTTTTCAACATTGAAGTATTGACTGAGTATTTAATATTCTTTCTGCATGCGGATTCCAAAAGTCTTGACTAGAATGGAAAACCCATCCTATTTTATTTTTCCACAGCTAATACACAATCTCAACTTAGTTGTGTCTTTACAGTTTCAGATGCTTGCCAAGGGATTAGTGTTAAAAAAAAACTTAATGCCACTTAGATAAAATCATTCCCCAGGATTCAGCAAGCTCTGCACGGCGTGCAGGAATAGTGCAGGAGCTGCTGGAGGCAATATGGTCACCATGCAATCCAGGAATAAGCTCCTAGGATGTGCATGAGCTCTCCTGTACTATTCCTGCATGGACACAGCTCCTGTATGCAAATTACCCTATTTGCAGGTGAAAACCATGCAAATGAGATGAATTTGCAATCCAAGAAGTTGGCAGCCAGCCGTGCAGGACTAGTGTAGTCTGCAGAAATGTAATTGGTTAGTAACCGCGTACATTTCTGCAAACTACAAAACGGAGCCATGACAGCTCCAAATAAAAGGTGCATATATTGTGGAAAGCATGCCAATGGCCAAATATATGGCCAGTGGCATGGAAAACAGTTGCAAAAAAAAAAAAAAACTTCTATTTTTTTTTAGCGCACAAACAGGATTGGGCTAAAAATAAAAAAAAAAACTTGAAATAAGCATTCTATCCAAAATCACAATTTTTACATTATACTCAATGACAGGCAGAAGACAACATGGCCAGTGACTAGTGGTTGCTAACGGGGAAGGCTCAGTGTCAGACCTGTAACTAGGCATTAGCAGGCAATCCTATGCAAATGAGGGGAATGATACTGAATCCCAGATCCCTCCTCATGGCTAGCCTGCACCCAATCGTGTTGGTGCAGGAAGACCATGGTGCAAGCCTAAGAGCTAGCTGATATCATAGAGGGATGTGTCAGGCATACTGTAAGCTTATTGTAGCCCTGTGGCTCGGGGTTGCCCTTAGCTTAGCAGAGCTAAGCAAGGTGGTATGCCTGAAGCTGCCAAGCACACTTTACATTGCCTAAGTGGGTGTGCACGCCGCACACCATGTTTTAAAGGGAAAAAATGTAAACCAGGAAATAGCAGTACTGTGCACATTTGAGCACTCTGTTTGCACGGCACACCCCCAGGCTTAAACAGGAAGGCAATGGGAAGGGAAAACAGCAGTAGGAAGGTAATCAAGGAGAACTAGCATAGCTGGCAGGTGAAATGTATCAGAATCAGCCAATTACACATGCAGCAGCCCAGCCCAGCACACCACTATAAACTATGCAAACATCTTTCCCTCTGTTTTTTCCCACAAACTCTACACCACTGGTGTACACAAGCGGGTACACTTTACCAAACAAAAGTAACAAAATGATAGGGGCTGCAGCAGCTATCATAAATCAACATGTGGAGGAGGCTGAGGGTGGTGAGGATGAGAATGCTGATGACCAACCCACAGTGAGGAGAAGGAGATGAGTGTACAGACCCAGGGTAACCTACCAGGGGCTACATGAGCTGGAGATAGTGGAGTGCTATAGGGTGAACAGGGACCTCCTACAGCAAATTGTTGAGCTGTGCCGGCCACACCTCACACACAGAACCAACAGAGGGGAACCCATCCCAGTGGATACCAAAGTATGTTTAGGCCTAAGAATACTAGCCACAGGTACCTTCCAAAGGCCAACTGGGGATATCATGGGGATCTCACAGGCATCAGCATCTAGGGAACTCCACCAGTTCCTGGATGCCATGTCAGCACATGCTGGTGAGCACGTATATTTCCACAACAGCCGTGAGGCGTTGACCAGCAATATGCGTCTCTTCCACCAAATAGCAGAATACCCAGTGGTAGTGGGTGCTATGGACTGCATGCACATACGCATCAAAGCACCACCCGGTGAACGGAGTAGGGATCTACATCAACCGCAAGGGCTTCCCCTCCAACTGCCAGGTCATATGCGATGTCCAGGGCATTATAATGAATGTGTGTGATGGATGTCCTAAAAGCTATCACGACTCCCACATCTGGCATATGATGTAGCTGTACTAGAGATTTGCCAATGGGGACATCCCTTACGGCCACCTAGTGGGGGATGCTGGTTACGCACTGGAGTCATGGCTGATGACACTCATCAGAAATCCACACACACCCAAACAAGAACTACATAATGAGGCACACGCACAGACCAGAATCATAATAGAGAATGTGTTTGGGATGCTCAAGTCACAGTTCCGGTGCCTGGGCACATCAGGTGGAGCCTTGCAGTACTCACCAGCTACATGTACCCAGATTGTCATCATATGTTCCATGCTACACAATATGATCCTGCGGAAATAGCTGCAGCAGGAACAGCATGGGGCAGGGCCACACAGCCCCCCCCCCACTATTGCCAAGGCCTGCACAGGCACAGAATGACTCGGAGGAGGAACAACCTGAGCCTGCCCCAGTAGGCAGAAGGAGGTGTGCCCAGTATGCCAAGGCCATGGCAAAGAGGCAACACATAGCACATACACTGACATGGTAGGAACCCAGGGAATGACACCTCTCTCTGACTTGCACATACAGTAAAAGGGATGCCAAACATGACACTACCTGTGCTTAACCATGTATAGGGAGTGTACTATGTGCATCTGACATAGTCAGCCCTCCAGCACCATCCTCAGTACTGGCACAGCCACAAGATAAGTAACTCTCCCTATCAATTGCCGAATGGAGTAGTATGCTTTGTTACTTGTATCTATGGTATGGATGTGACCATGCAAGGGAATCAGGTGGCAGAATGGGATGCCAACAGATAGTAGACAACTATAGTGGCAGCATGAGATCTGTAAAAAATACTGGTGTCACCAGAGGAGCCAGTACTAGACAAGGTGACAAAACTCACTGCAAGAAATATGGTGGGCCACATGTGTGTCCATAGGACACACACATGCCAGTCAGGGAGGCTCACATACCCAACAACAGTCTCAGCCAGCAGGACAAGTGTAGACAAACACAAACAAAAGCTGTGCTAAGGCCTCCGATTGATGGCTATGGAGAATATCCCCCCTCCAGACCTACACAGACAGACTACAACAAGTCAAGCAGTGGGATGTTAGTTCTGAAGGGTAAGAAGTCTGAAAATGAAATGTAGGTCAGTGAAACCTAAGACCTGTAGTACACTGATATGCCTCTAGTCAGCATGATAGGTCAGAATACAAAACAAAATGAAGTACCTGAAATACCAGTACAGTCATAGCAAATGTGTACAAGTGTCAGGTGTGCCCCTCCCCCCAATCCTATGTAGAAATGTAGTAACATGTATGTGTAGGTATAATAACAGTGGAGCACAGATTACCTGGGATGGCCAAGGTAGCAGGATAGATTGTAGCACATGTACAATATGCAGGGCTGCGTGTGTTAGGTTGATGTGTGTTGTATATTGTGTGAGAGTGGTCAGTATGTAGGCATGGTGAGGTTTGTCCTGGTGGCCATTGGCCAGTACTGCCGATGACAGGGTCAAGTTCTCACAACTGCAGTGCCAAAATCAATGCATCCCAGCAAAACACATTCAAGCAATAAGCCATAGTAAATGTTTGGAAGTAATATATGTCACCATCTGAAAGATGGACATGGCATGAATGTGGACCCAGACATACAAACAGTACACAGGGGGAAGTACCCCAGACAGACAGTGTATAATATGTTACTGTCAAATAGACACACCTTTGGAATTGTACATACAGTCACATAGTTAGCAGCACATTAGTTGGGCTTGTAGTAGAGAATACCAATGTCATCTGGCCAAACACTGGCAGACCACAAAGGTCACAGGTATGAAGTACTGAGAAACAGCTGATGTCCCTGCACAAGCCAGCATACGTGGAATGCCCCATGCATATCTGTGAGTCAGATGCAGGTAGTGTCCATAGCACACATGCACCCAGCTCACCCCACCATCACCCGCAGGTACCTCTCCGGTCTTATCCCTGCTTTTGGGAATGAGTACAATATGACCCCCATCTTTGTATGGAAATAGCCAAAGAATGCAGCATGCAGAACAGGTGTCCCATGCAGGTGTGTCCCTAACTGTAAGCAGCACCCTGCCAGCATCCACACCACTGGATCAATAATGACAGAAAGTATTGGTATTAACACCTTGCACACCTACCCTGTCAACCCAGGGAAATATAGTGTATTGCAGTCTGGGACTGTAGGATTGACACAATGCAATGGCCTGCTACAGCTGGCCTGCCTCACTACCAAATGGCCTACAGTCCTCTGCCAAAGGCCTGTGTCTCACCCGTACTGCCAATATATGTTATGTCATGGACTCCCAAATAACAACATAGCACAGTCCACAGAACCCAACTGCAAGGCCATGTGGACAAATCCCAGTAACATGTCCACCATGTCCTACTGCATGAACTGTGGACCAACACCGAATTACTGCTGGGATGAGGTGATAACTATAGGGAACTTATCAGATAATGTTTACATAATGTTTGCAAGAGGATAGAATAATAGAGGGGGGGTAGGAGCATGGGCGGCATGGGGTGTGTGAAGTCCAAAACTCAGCCTTGTGCACATACTATCCCTGCTTGCAAACACAGGAATGAGTGGCTACAAACCTGCTTGTAAACCACAATGTGAAGGGGTAAGGTCCAGAATTATGACCCCTGCCTCTGGGTAACCTGTGTGAATCTGTACAGCTGTGAGGTATGGCCACAGCATGATATGGCCATACTGTCACGCTGATGGATGTACAAGCATGGGATCCACAGCTACCACTGTACCAAGGTGCTGAACCATTTACACAGACCCAACAGCAAGTGTCTGCAGCTTCCCCTCCAGAATGGCATGATTGTGCAAGAATATGTAGGCTGCAGACCACAATACTGGATGCAGCTGCATTCACCCTGTGTTCCCCAGGACATCACTGCAAGCAAATATGTATACCTGACAATACTTGATGACATAAAACATCACAGTGTATAACAGTACACATGTCTGAATATCTCTGCTAACACCAAAAACATGTAGCAGAAGCAGCACAGGCACAATTACCTACAGTAACCCACTATCCCATTTTGACCCCATATTGTCAACCGATCTACACATATACCGCAGAAACAGGTTGCCAGCTGTAGGTGTAGAAAACAAAAGCCTGCACTGGAGTACAACCTACCTGGAATGGATTCACACATTCAATACAGAGGGTCATACTGGGCATGCTCCCACATGTAGAGAAATGAAGGTCATGTCTGACAACAAAATACTGAAAGGTCATACTGGGCATGCTCACACACTTACAGAAATGAAGCCCATGTCTGGCAACAACAGTGGACTATACATATCTGACAGTCACAGATGTTTGTGCACACACTCCTCAGTACACACCAGTCATGCTTTGCACACACATTGGATAGGAATACACACATATATCCAAGAACAACACACTATAATAGGCCAAAATTACACATGCATAGATGTGTGGAACAGAGTGACAGACAGTGACAAAGAGCCTCCCATCACGAGGTCTGTCCCACCCAGCACACATCCAATTGGCTAAAACCACATCATGTGCAAATGCCAATGACCATAGACATTTGCCTCTGGTATCCCTCAGCACTATAGTGTCTGTGGTGCTTGTGCTAACTGTGTAACATGACTGTACAAGTCAGTAGTCATCTAGCAGTTGTATACACGTACCTGTGGAATATAAACCTGTGTGTGCCTCAGTGTTATGTACCTGCTTCTAGATAAATGAGTTATGGCCCATGCACACACACACTGCACTCCGCATTGCCCTACTATGGCAAGCCTGCTGATGTCTTCACCTTGAAATACACCTTTGGGGAAAGAGAAATCCTATAAGCTCTGTGACGCGTGCTATAACTGCATAATGTTATAGTGTGACATACTAGTTAGATAGGAGTTCTAATCCCAGACATGGCAACTGTGTCTGTGTGTGTTTGTCTGTGTAGGGATCAATGCATTTGAGGCCATTCACACTCACTACAATTTCAAATGCCCTTTTTTGCCAGGGCTGCTGATGTCATTCCCTTTGAAATACACCTTTGGGAAAGGAGTACCCAATAAGCTCTGTGGCATGTCCTATAACTGTGTAATGCTTGTGATATGCTAGTTGGGTAGGAGTTCTAATCTCAGACATGGCAACTGTGCATGTCTGTGAAGGGATCATTGCTTTTAAGGCCATTCACACTCACTGCAATTTCAAATGTCCTACTTTGGTAGGGCTGCTGATGTCATTCACTTTGAAATACACCTTTGGGGAAGGGCTAGCACAGTAATCTCCATGGTGTGTCCTATAACTGTGTTATGCTGTAGTGTGATGTACTAGTTAGGTATGAGTTCTAATCCCAGACATGGTAAATGTGTGTGTGTTTATTGGTCTGTGTAGGGATAAATACTTTTGAGGCCATTCACAGTCACTACAACTTCTGTTGCCCTACATTGGCAAGCCTGCTGATGTCATTCACTTTGAAATACACCTTTGGGGAAGAATTAGTACAGTAAGCCCTGTGGCACATGCTGTAACTGTGTAGTGTGATGTAGTAATTAGATAGGAGTTCTAATCCCAGACATGGCAACTGTGAGACTTTGTGTGTGTGTTTGTGTTTGTCATAGATATCTTGTGTAGAGGTAGCTGTGCGTGTGTAACAGCAGGACTCATTGTGGAGTGGGTTTTGCAACTTTTTTATGTGGTGGGCCTATTATATGTCACAATGTCCACCTTACAAGGATAACAGATGTCAAACAGCAAAGAGGCTAGGTTAGACAATCCATACTCCTACATGTGACATGGCTTGACGAACAATATTGGCAACCCTTGTCTCATACACAAACACACTCGGCTAGGCAACAACCACTATGTTGGTAGTTCCCTGCATATTTCCCACAGATAGTAACCATAGTGTAATTGCAGTAGACTACAGAGGACATGGCACCCTGTCCCATCACTACAATAGGCAAATCATCGTATACAGTGCTTCATCACTATGTTCCCCACTGGACTCCTGCAACAACTGTAGAGCCAGCAAATGTAACCCACAAAGGACATACCATGCTTTATACACATGCCCTGTATGGACAGATGCCACTGACACCAGAGAATACCTGTATCATGATGTCAATGTAGGTGCAGGGTCAACCTGGTGTCCATTGCCAGTTCTCACCACATGAGGTCAGGAATGGCACATCTGATGATAACAATCTGTCTACACAACATACCCCAGACACCCCAGGTACACTTCCACATGTCACAGAACATGCATGTGGGATGTGTGCACATCCCAGACACCATCCATGTCATGGAATATAGAACACATACATGGCAAGCATTGCACAGCACTGGCCACCCGCAATAGTAACCCAGATGACTGAATGGTGAATACAATACCCAAGTGTGGGCCAATCCAGACATTACACCCCTGAGCCACACTGCAGAATATTGTCATGTGGCCTGATGCCAAGGTATACCCTTTACCTAGCCTTGTACAGCCTTCTGGCACAGTCAACCACTACACACCTGTGAAGCAATGCACCCATGCATGTCAGTACTGGCAAACCTGTGTGTGTGTGTGTGTGTGTGTGTGTGTGTGTGTGTGTGTGTGTGTGTGTGTGTGTGTGTGTCTGTGTGTAGTATAATGAGTTGGGCACCATTCACACTCACTACACCTCCCATTGGCCTACTAAAGCATGCCTTCTGATGTCAGACACCTTGACATACCCTTTGCCCATATATCACCCAGATAACCCCTGTGGTGCATGTGATACCTGCGTATTACTGTATTATGGTAAACCAGCTAGTTAGGAAGTCTAATCCTGACCCTGCCAACTGTGATAATGTGTGTGAGTCCCTGAGAGACTATGGCTGTGTCGACCTTGACACCTGTTCATGTGGACAGGCACGTGTACTACAACTACCTTATCCCTCCTTTATCACTGTTGCTGATGTCACCCACCATCAAATATACCTTTGGACAGCTTTCCAACAAGTAAGTTCTGTGGTGCATGCAATAACTGCATAGACATGTGATAACAATACATAGTCAGGCAGGGGTTTGAAACCCCGTACTGGTAAGTGTGTGGCACAAACATGCTTAGGTTTTACTCTCCCACCCCCTCCCTGTTTTACTTTGTCTCTGTCTGTCTCTCTTACTCCCTATCTGGTGGATGTGGAGAAGTACACCTGCTTTGCTTAAGCAGCAGCTTGTGTTTTGTAAGTGATGCTCATGATCAACTGATGGCCTCTGCATGAATTGCAGTCCCCCACTAGCTGATTGCATGTGGAACAGCTGTGGTAACATTCCCTTAGCCAGTTGCATGGAAACACACTCCTATAACTAGGAACATCATGTAGGTCTTGGCCCTTTTCATTCACTGTGAGCAGAACTTCATATTGGTGTTTGACAAACAGCATTGCAGATGGTCGTGGGATATACCTCTAACAACATACACTATGGAGACAGGCCAACAAACAGGAGGGGAATGTTCCAGACATGACTACAGAATGTACATTTTGCTCTTCTGCATTTGGAGCAATGTTGGTTTAACAGGGTTTGTGTGGATATGGCTGGTCTACATGATTTAACACCTGGCATGACAGTGTTAGGTGTTTGAGGAAACCCCCACCTGTAGGGTTATCTGCAGACTGGCCAGTGTTTGGAGTCCTATGTTTCTTATGTTACTCACAGATCACCTTTCTTAGAACTGGAGAAGCATAGTCTGAGGATTGCAGTCAGTACAGGGTGACAGCCATGAGAGTTACTGACTTCATATCCCTCATAGGACATATGTCACAACAAACCCTGTTACAACAGTAAATGTATGAGGGTATCACAGCAACATGCCAATATTGGCCCAGTGTTTGTGTCTCCAGCCACAAGTCTGTCAACCTTTCTACATATGTCATGCAGTAAGAGGTGCATATGTTCTGTACACCATTATTTATTGACATCATACCTGATAACAAGCCAGTCAGATATCAGACTGCTAGACATGTTATGTATAGTAGGGGTTATATTTGAGGACATAACCTGGGCATTCTGTGGTTGTGTGTACAGCAGTGAGGTCTGTGTACTTATGGTGATTGTCGACAGTATGTTTATTGCGAATATGTACCTTGGCCTGTGTACAGACTGTGGTAGATGTAATTGCTCTTGGTCCTGTTCTATCTGATGTTACATGCTGCTCCAGTGTATGGTACCCTATTGGCTCACATATTTGTAGGGCCAAACACACACATGTCCCATACCACAGACAGGCATTGGACAATACTGTGTCATGGCCCAGTATATGTAAGGTTAGTGTGTGAGTGGCACATATAAGGATGGTGTTGATCAGATAGTCCATATAGTGTAATATTAAGCTTGCTTACCATATGTGGCTGTGGCTGTGTTCACATTGGTTGAGGGTATGCACTTTTACACAGGTATCTGCTACTCTGTGCTGTGACATGCCTGTAGATCCTGCTATATTTACAGGTACATGTGTATTCCCCCATAAGAAATATAAGCCAGAGTTGTGGCAGTCTGCCTGTAGTTTGCACAGTGCTTTGTTACATGCCTGGCAGCTTAGTGTAATTACCCAGTGTGATGTTATGTCCAGATATTTGCCAGATGTACTTCTGCCTGGCCACCATAACTGTTGTGTATTTCTGACAAAGCAGAGGGATGCTGTACAGATGTATGTCACTAACTAGTGGGTAGTATGTGGCCATGTTACCTCTGCACCACCAGTTATTATGTGTCAGGACAAACAGGAGTGTGTGAATGCAGAAACTGTGTGGGCATATGTAGTCCAGTATTTACGTGATATACCCATGCACATGACTGTTAACATCCACATTGTCAGGCTTGGTCCACATGCCTTGAACTAAGGGGATCTGTGTATACCTCTATACTGACCAGAATGTGCCAGACTGTCCACATATATTGGTCCTATCTCTGTTGTAGTCAACAGGATCACTACTGTGATATCAGCAGTACTGTACTATGATGACCTTAGGATGTCTGTCAGTAACTGATGGCATACATTTCAATAGCAGATGTGACCTCCCACACACAACATGTCTGTTAAGACAACCCCTGTTACAGTAGCAGCAGTCTACATATATACCTGCAATACACACATGACATCTCCTTGCACTAAGAGGTTGAGACTATTGGTGCTGAGGTATGACTCCACTCCATGTTCTGGACATATGGTAAACATATATGTATATATACATATATATATATATATATATATATATATATATAGATACATACACATATACATTTCTACATATATATATGTACATTATATATATAAATATGCACACACTCACACACACACACACACACACACACACACACACACACACACACACACACACACACACACACACACACACACACACAGAGATATATATATATATATATATATATATATATATATATATATATATATATATATATATATATATAGGTTGGTACTAGGCTATCGGCCCTAGGGCCTATACAAGCCTAGCAATAACAATTCCCTAGCTCTTTCTTCCCACAGTATTTACTTCCCTGGACCCCTGTCTAGCAGGGTGACTGACGTGATCCCCAGGGTGAATTTTCTATCTCCCATCCAATCATCAAGGTTCCTTTTAAAGAGGGCCAAAGAGGCACTCTGCTTGACATGTATGGGCAGTCTATTCCAGAGTCTGGGAAGTCTCTGGGTCAGGAACCTATCCCTCCAGCATGTTTTGTTCATCGCGATGACAAGGTTTAGATCCCTGGAGCATGTGTCTCTGAGGGATTTGGATTTCTTTAAGTGTAGCATTTCCAACAGTCTGGGTTTGACATTGCCTTGTATGTTAAGCAGAGATCACCTCTGAGTAGATAATATGCGACAGAGTATAGGTGGAGTTTTTTTAGACTGTCAGCATAGGGCATCTGCTTTAGGCTTGTGATTCTTTTAGTGAGGTATTTCTGCAGCTTTTTCAGTTGGTGCAGATGTCTTGAGAGGTACATACCAAATGGGACGTTGTATTCGATAATAGGTCTAATGAGGGATGAGTACAGTGGGACAATGACCTCCTTTTTTCTGGATGAAAAGCCCTTAGTGATGAGGTGTGCCACATAGATGGATTTCCTGACTGTTGTGACAATGTGGTTATCGAAGGTGAGACCACTGTTCACCTGTGTCCCTAAGTCTCTTATCACACTTTCTGTGTTCAGTGTACTGCCATCTATGTGGTAATTCATGGGTACATGTTTTTTTCCCAAAGGGGATAACTATATATTTCTTGGTACTGAGCTTGAGATGGCTCTGGCATCAAGCATCTGTTTCTGTAAGGCTCTTTTGTAGAATATCCACATCATTTGGGGATTCAATAATGGCTCCCAGTTTGCAGTCATCTGCAAACTTTGTTAGCCAGAGTACCTTAGTGTTGGCCTGTACTTCAGAGAAGTGGATGCCAAACAAGAGTGTTCCCAGGACTGAACCCTGAGGTACTCCACTTGTCACTTGTCTGGAGCTGGATTTGGAGTCAGCTACTTTTACAGTGTGGCTTCTGTCAGTAAGACAGTTGGCAACCCATTGAGTGACGTAGGGATTAATGCCCAGCTTAGTAAGTTTATCTATGATTTCAGAGTGGAGGGTGGTGTCAAAGGCCTTGTTGAGTTCCAGATAGGCTGTGTGGACCACCTTAACAATGTCCACAGCTCTGTAGACTGATTCAAAGAAGTCAGTCAGGATCAGGAGACAAGATTGGCCCTTCACAAACCCAAATTGTGTGGGGTCCAGTATTTGAAGGTTGCCAATGTTTTTGTTTATAAGTTCCATGATAATTCATTCCATGGACTTGCAGATCAGGCTCATCAGACTGATGGGATGGTAGTTCCCATGATCCAAGGTGGATCCCCCCTTGTGAAGTGGGATAATTGTAGCTGTGTGCCACTCAGTGGGCACAAAGACTGAAGTGGGGCTATGATTAAACATGACACTTAGGTGAGGTGCCAATTCATTTTGTAGTTCATGTAGTACACAGCCTGGAATGTTGTCTAGTCCCATGGATGCTGTATTCTTAGCTTTGAAGAGTGCATTTTTTACCTGTGTGGCCATTATTACTGGAATTTGGCAATCTTTTGGTATTGAGATAGGCCCTTTAGGGGGTGAGAGGGGGGTGAAGTTTGCAATGAATCGATCTGCCATGATATTGGCAATATCCTTGGGATCAGTATATTTAATGCCATTCTGTTGTAGCTCAGAGCAGATCTGAGCATTGCCATTTAGATTCCTGACATAGCTATAGAATGCCAAAAGCACAAAACACAAAACAGGAAGCACAAAAGTAGAAGAAGGGAGTCCAAATCCACCACAAAGCAAGTATTTCCAAACACGGGTTTATTGAATCCAAACCGATTAAGCGCTTTCGTCAGCAAGTCTGACTTCATCAGAATAAAGACCATAAAAACCACAAACCTTATATACCCTCCCCCAGCACAGGTAATATGACATCACATCTTCAAAATCTAATATATCACATCCTGAGTGTATAAAAACATAAAAAAACTTTAGAAATATTGTTGTTAAAAAACCTGGATACTGTAAAATATACCCATAACAATACCTAAGACAAGTAACACATAATATAAATCACAAAATGTGACAAAAAATGGCCCCATGTCTGAACTACATATAAAACATAGATCTGAGCTTCAACAAAGACATAATACTAATATGGTCATTAAGGCCAGGGTATGAGCCAGCATTAAGTTTGATTTGCCATTTCAATTCCAAGAACTCTAAATAATCATCCAATGGCCCACCCGAGGCCCTAAATCAGTGTGGTACAGATGTTGGTGTTGCTGGCCTATGTTCACGTGGCCATCACACCACTCGCACCACATGCTCTAGCACAGACAATCCACGATTGAGGAGGCCCACCATCTCACCCCACCATCTATCCATGACCTCTGTATAATAACTGAGGGCACCTGCAAGATCAAGGTTGTTGTCAGTTTCAGCTGAAAAAGCAGCCCTCTGCAGCCTCAGACCCTGTCTGGTGCACCATTCCATATGTGCCTGCGCCTCTGTGACAGTCTGAAACATGCATCTGGTGGTACTAGATGTGGCATTTCTGCCAGGGGCACGATGACCAGCGGCCCTCCCACAAGCACTCCTGTACATCTGCCTATGTGGTACCATGCCATACATCCAGCTATAGCTGCTGCATCTAGACACAGCAACCATAGATACCACACTGTCTTGTGCACTGCCACCAACCGTCAACTGTCCCTCTGCTATGGCCACTGGTGATGGGGTATCTATAGGCACTGTGACTGTGTGCGGGGATGGGATGGATAACAGGGGGATGTCAAACGATGGTGCAGTTTCAGCCTCTGACAGCCTCACCTGTGCCTCATCACACCTATCATAATTTTCAGTGTCTGTATGGACACCAACATCAGATTGCATGCAGGAGGGACCCTGACCCACCTCGCCACCTGTGAGGGGAAAACAAGAAACGCACTTAAAGACCTGTACATCATTGCTTAACAGTACACATACACACACACACACACACACACACACACACACACACACACACACACACACACACACGCACACACACACCCTGACATTCCACCATAATACCTACCTGTTCCTGAGTTTACAGACTGTCCCAAGTTTATTCACTTAAGTTCCCCATCCTGTATCACACTTGGAAACTTACACTCATTAATACCAATCATTAATGTATCATTCTTCTAATTGCCTAGACAAGTGATCACAAAACATGACCTGTTACTCCATTACCTCTTTGACTTGATTGGAGTCAGTTTTACAAGGACTCACTGCTGTCATCCAGTGTTCACCCTGGGTATGTCCAGACATCATGAGCATGCCCCCCCCCCATATCTTAGGGGCTACTACAGTCACTCAATAATGTCACACACTGGAGTGTCATATGTAACTATTGCTCAGTAGATGCAAGATCTGTTGCTCAATTAACTTATTATGTGGACAACAGTAATATTTGGATACACTCACTGGTGTTGTCTAGTAATTCCCCAATGCATCTGTAGTGCTGCATATGTGGGTATTCTTTTACCTTTCTGCTGATTGCAATTTTAACAGTATACCTGGTGTCTAGTTTCCCTCCTAATGCATGTTCTATGCTACAGAACTTATTATACTATCAGCTGTCCTGAGATTACATATCAGACAAGTATTCCTGGTATCTCATGTGTCAGTCCATGTCCATGTCCTACACGATTCCAAAGGGAAGTTGAGACATATGAACAACCCCACAATCACACCTGTGCATACATGTACACACACAAACACACACACATGTACGCTAACACACACACACACACACACACACACACATACGCACACACACACACATACACACACACACACACACACACACACACACACACACACACACACACACACACACACACATCCTACATGCATCAACTCCTCTCCACTCCACCAGATTACACTTACATACAAAATAACCCCCCACACACACACACACACACACACACACACACACACACACACACACACACACACACACACACACACACACACACACACACACACACACACACACACACACACACACACACTTACAGGTGAGGTTACACGAAGATGTTACACACAGACCTCCCATTACCCATCTGTCAACATGCATAACATATGGTGCTCAACAGCATACAGTGCAGCTATAGTCAATCCATACTAGCAACAGTATACATGTGTGTGATGCATGGGCTGTGTTAGTAGGTGATGCCCTTTCCCCTGGAAAATACTGCACCCATGTACACAGTATTGCTGTGCACCTGTTCAGCACCCTGCCATGTACTGTGCACCATACCTCACAGGTGTATACACCATTGCTGAATGTGTATTACTGTGTCAGTTATGTCTGCTCTGCTGCTCACAGCCCCTATGTGTTTGTCCAACACATACCTGGGATGATATGCGGACAGATGTCATTTGTGAATGCCTGATGTCTGATTTACAGATGCCATCATCAGCAGTGCATGTATAACCGATATGATACAATTACACTGACAACCATCAAACCTTACCGTGGCTATGGGGAGTGTATACACCCTTATTGATATGACGCCATCTTCCTTGATATGCCATGGGACCACATTACTGCATATGTTAACATTACATGAGCCTGATATGTGACATATGTCCTGTACAATCAAATGCAGTGTCAAACAAATGTGTTAGTTGTGCTGATGCTGATTGAGATGCATGCACTTTGTGGGTGCATATGTGTGCACGCCCTTATCATGATGGTTTGTTGCACCTGCTGTTATGTGTACTACAGCAGTCACTATTACTGGCAGGGGTATACTACATGGGCCATCTGCATTGCCAGTATATGGTCAGTTTGCCCTACACATGTCCCCCAACTGCATAATTGCAAGGTCAACTCATGTGCACATCCCTTGGACTTTACACACTGTCATCACTATTGCTGTGGAGTCAGGGTTATGTCTGCCACAGTTCCTGACCCTGACTGTGTGCAGATACAGCCATTCATAACATCCTTTGGATCCCTGCTGCAGTGCACTGTTGTGTCATGATGACACCCCCTCCCCACCTTCAGCTTTTTTGCAAATGCTTGACAACTATGGCCTACACATGTGTGTCAGTTTGCAGTGTCCCAAACACTGAACACCACATATAACAGCCTAGTCCCAGCTAATGAATGGCAAACATACAGGTGTACACTGGCACTGGCACAGTACAGACGGGGATTGTGGGCCTGAGGTGGGGTGAGGTGTTGGTTGTGCAGCACATGTATCTTACGTGATGCTGTCTGTAGGTTTCCAACATGGGCTTGGTACACCAGTACACATTGCAATGCATGCCTTTTGGGGACCTCTTCTATTAAGCATACGCTACCTGTAGAGAGGCCTGGCTGATGTTTCCTGTGGTACAACTGTCACATCTGATTACCCTAACCCATGGGCCATATGTTTCCAGAGTCCAGGCAATTGCTGACATGGGTACTGCACAGCTAGTACTTGCTAGACATTCCAGCAACCCCCCCAAATGTTGTGGCATGTTACTAGGCAGCCTGCATGACCGGTTTGATACATGTGGCATCATCTGTCTTGGATGGCCATCTGTTTATTTCCTACATTATTCCTGTCCCATACATCCTCGCCAGATACATGACTGTCTGCACTGTTTGCCAAGGTATATGCAGTGGTAAGGTATGGCTACATGTCCAACTCCTGGGTGCTACCTGGTGGGTATGGTGCCCACACCATGGCATGTAAGATGTGTGCAAGCCATGACTGCCTCTGTTGCAGGTAAGTGGGCACATTTGATAGCCAAATGTCTTGGACAGCAGGCCATTTCTTGGTGTGACATTGGGGATGTGTACTTGCTGGAAGGTGCATTTCCATGACAAATGCATGCAGTCAGTACCTCAACAGCTGCTTCCACTATATTTTATCTGGAGTGTGTGCACACATATGCGTCCAGTGTCTGTGAAGGTATGCATTCCCCAAATTTGCTGTCCTAACATATGATTCCATATTACACACTCATTGCACATGTCAGGACCACATTGCAGGTTGTAAGGGTCGTGGACTGCAGTACTGTGATATGCAGTAGTGTAGATCTGTAACAGTTGACATTGTAATACTGGTATATACACTGTGGTAGCACTGTATAAGGGTGATGTTTTACACATGTCCCTACTGCAGGCCATTTGTCCCAACATTATGTTCATCTCTGTGCACACATTTTGCAATGACAGGATGTTGGTTATATTGCAGGAGTCTGACATACCCTTCAGATACACCATCATGGTGACCACTGTGATGCAGTGCAGTGCAGTTAACATCAACAATACAGGAACATGTACGGCATGCATTATGGGTAGGTGTGTTAAATGTGTGCATGGAATATACCATAGCCATAACATGACTGGTGTATTCGCAAACCTGAACAAACACCATAGTCACCAGCTACAGGCTGCTTCCTTGGAGGTATACCAGAGGGACCTACATAAGTGTGTGTGATGTGATGTCAGTAGCCACAGCTGTGACATTGGTACAGGGTGGGTGCAGCA